>NC_134268.1:297454-504788 GCF_031893055.1 Leptodactylus fuscus | reverse complement strand
AGGCAGCATCTAATCAAATTAGTGGCAGTCCCCGGGGTCTCCAGTCAGCGGCGAACACCTGGCGCAGGATCGGCATATCACCGCGCACCTCTCACCTCCGCTCCCAGGAGGCAGCACATCTGCAGACTCTCTCTAATGTTGGGGGGCCTATTACTGGACTTTGGGGAATATTATATAAAGGTCCAGGAGTGACCATTACTGGGGGACATCGTAAATCCTCAGCACGGGGGCTCGACCAGCTGCAGGGTCATGTCCGTTTCTCCAGCTTCCTATTATAAGGGACTTGGCGCCTTTGTTCCAATCCATTGTAGTAGAGAAGGGTCCTGGAGGCGGCACCACAAATGCTGTGGTGGAGATGGGAAGCCTGCAGCAGCCCCCCCAAGGACCCATAACCCTCCTCTCCATCACAAGGGAGACTCTATATTGTGTGAGGGCACTATGAGGATATTATACCATGTGGAGGCCACTAAAGGGGTGATATACTTTTAGTTCTCTGCAGGGTCTGGTTAGAGACCCCCCTGGTGTCGCCCCCTATAGCCTTGTCCTACCTGCCCTTCCTCCTCTC
Source organism: Leptodactylus fuscus (assembly GCF_031893055.1). Classification (NCBI taxonomy): domain Eukaryota; kingdom Metazoa; phylum Chordata; class Amphibia; order Anura; family Leptodactylidae; genus Leptodactylus; species Leptodactylus fuscus. Next base: position 504,223 of record NC_134268.1, on the reverse strand, counting down.
CAGTATTCAGGGCCCGGCCGCTGGCTCTGGAGTTTCTCCTGCAGATGATGAAGGATTTCTGTGTCTTCTGCAGATTGATGGCGAGCTGGGTGGAGAGGCTCCGTGTGTTTGTGCTTGGCAGGAGCAGGCGGGGGCTTTACGGGCCCCTATATCTTCTGCTGGCAGCCCTATCTCACAGATGCAGGAGCCGCCGAGGCTTTACTGCGCTTTTATGTAAAACAATATAAGTGCAATTTAATTCTCGCCCGACGCCGCTTGATTAAGGATCCGTCATCGCTCCGAGGCAGGACATAAAACCTGCGAGTAATGTGGAGTCTGAACAAACACAAAGGGAAGGAGTTATGGGGATGTGTCTGATTCATGCGGCCAGGGATGAGCACAGGGGGACAGGGGGCATTCATTGGGGAGACCTGGGGTGACCCTCATCATTCCCCCCAATACCTGACATCCCTGCAGTTACTGATTCTGTATTGAGTATATTGGTGGCAGGACCCCTAGCCTGGCTCCTATATGTCCTATACTGCACAGGGTCATACCACCTATAGGGAAGCTCTTCTCTATAGGACGGCAGAGCATTATGGGACCGTTGTAAGGTTCTCATTCCATTACAGCAAAATCAACCAAACCCAGATAATGCTGCAGAGATAATAGGATTGCGCATATGGAATTCTTCATGCCCAGTTTTTCAGGGGTGACAAGATTCAACAACGAAAGTCTGAAGGGGACTGAAGTATCTGGAGGAAGACAGGGGGTTCTGGGAGGAAGTGGGGCAAAAAGAGGAGGAGAGAGTGCTGCCCCCATACTACACCCCATGTATAATAACTGCCCCCATACTACACCCCATGTATAATAACTGCCCCCATACTACACCCCATGTATAATAACTGCCCCCATACTACACCCCATGTATAATAACTGCCCCCATACTACACCCCATGTATAATAACTGCCCCCATACTACACCCCATGTATAATAACTGCCCCCAATGCCTTCTGTACACTCAGGGATTGGTCCATAGTGTGAACAAGGCCCGTAAATATCAGTTTATCCATGACGTGTCCTCTGAATGTATACACTAGTTATCCTTGTCCTCCCACCAGACTAACCCCTGTACCAGGCCTCATCCTCCATGGATCTCATCTCTAGCACCATAACTACTCTCTTTACTAGGCCTCATCCTCCATGTATCTCACCTCTAGCACCAGGCCTGATCCTCCATGTATCTCACCTCTAGCACCAGGCCTCATCCTCCATATAGCTCACCTGTAGCACCAGGCCTCCTCCATGTATCTCACCTCTAGCACCAGGCCTGATCCTCTATGTATCTCACCTCTAGCACCAGGCCTGATCCTCTATGTATCTCACCTCTAGCACCAGGCCTGATCCTCTATGTATCTCACCTCTAGCACCAGGCCTGATTCTCCATGTATCTCACCTCTAGCACCAGGCCTCATCCTTCATGTATCTCACCTCTAGCACCAGGCCTCATCCTCCATGTATCTCACCTATATCTCCATGCCTCATCCTCCATGTATCTCACCTCTAGCACCATGACTGATCCACTATGTATGTCACCTCTAGCACCAGGCCTCATCCTCCATGTATCTCACCTCTAGCACCATGACTGACCCTCCATGTATCTCACTTCTAGCACCATGACTGACCCTCCATGTATCTCACCTCTAGCACCATGACTGACCCTCCATGTATGTCACCTCTAGCACCAGGCCTGATCCTCCATGTATCTCACCTCTAGCACCATGCCTCATCCTCCATGTATCTCACCTCTAGCACCAGGCCTCATTCTCCATGTATCTCACCTCTAGCACCATGACTGATCCACTATGTATGTCACCTCAAGCACCAGGCCTCATCCTCCATGTATCTCACCTCTAGCACCAGGCTTTATCCTCCATGGATCTCTCCTCTAGCACCAGGCCTGTTCCTCCATGTATCTCACCTCTAGCACCAGGCCTCATCCTCCATGTATCTCACCTCTAGCACCATGACTGATCCTCCATGTATCTCACCTCTAGCACCAGGCCTCATCCTCCATGTATCTCACCTCTAGCACCATGACTGATCCTCCATGTATCTCACCTCTAGCACCATGCCTTATCCTCCATGTATCTCACCTCTAGCACCATGACTGGTCCTCCATGTATCTCACCTCTAGCACCAGGCCTCATCCTCCATGTATCTCACCTCTAGCACCAGGCCTGATCCTTCATGTATCTCACCTCTAGCACCAGGCCTCATCCTCCATGTATCTCACCTCTAGCACCATGACTGGTCCTCCATGTATCTCACCTCTAGCACCATGACTGGTCCTCCATGTATCTCACCTCTAGCACCATGACTGATCCACTATGTATGTCACCTCTAGCACCAGGCCTCATCCTCCATGTATGTCACCTCTAGCACCAGGCCTGTTCCTCCATGTATCTCACCTCTAGCACCAGGCCTGTTCCTCCATGTATCTCACCTCTAGCACCAGGCTTTATCCTCCATGGATCTCTCCTCTAGCACCAGGCCTGTTCCTCCATGTATCTCACCTCTAGCACCAGGCCTCATCCTCCATGTATCTCACCTCTAGCACCAGGCCTCATCCTCCATGTATCTCACCTCTAGCACCATGACTGATCCTCTATGTATCTCACCTCTAGCACCATGACTGGTCCTCCATGTATCTCACCTCTAGCACCAGGCCTCATCCTCCATGTATCTCACCTCTAGCACCAGGCCTCATCCTCCATGTATCTCACCTCTAGCACCAGGCCTCATCCTCCATGTATCTCACCTCTAGCACCATGACTGATCCTCCATGTATCTCACCTCTAGCACCAGGCCTCATCCTCCATGTATCTCACCTCTAGCACCAGGCCTGATCCTTCATGTATCTCACCTCTAGCACCAGGCCTCATCCTCCATGTATCTCACCTCTAGCACCATGACTGGTCCTCCATGTATCTCACCTCTAGCACCAGGCCTCATCCTCCATGTATCTCACCTCTAGCACCAGGCCTCATCCTCCATGTATCTCACCTCTAGCACCATGACTGATCCTCCATGTATCTCACCTCTAGCACCAGGCCTCATCCTCCATGTATCTCACCTCTAGCACCAGGCCTGATCCTTCATGTATCTCACCTCTAGCACCAGGCCTCATCCTCCATGTATCTCACCTCTAGCACCATGACTGGTCCTCCATGTATCTCACCTCTAGCACCAGGCCTCATCCTCCATGTATGTCACCTCTAGCACCACACCACAGATGCAGCCGCCATGGAACAGTCACATTTAGGCCCTGTTCACATATGTCAGCTATAACATGGATTCCAGGTACTGCTAGTCAGATGACTGGGGTCACGTTCTAAGATCTCACAGTCTATACAGGAGCTTCTCTAAGGTTTAGTTGTCCTGGGGACATCCCTGTCCTTAGCTATGATGGCATCCATCCTCCGGCAGGCGCCGCCGTGTAAGAAAACAGCCACACGAGTAAAAATAATATTAGCGCTTTTCGGAATGACTGGAATTGGCCTAATTTGTGTGTAATTTCCCCCCCACCGGGACGATTGCTGCCATTAAGGCAATTTGCAGATGTGAGGCTCTCAGACGGCAGGATAATAATGGCTGCGATTAGTGAGAGGTTCCCATCAAGCAAGACGACGGTGGCGGCAGTGGTGGCAAGCGAGCGCGGAGAGGAAGAGGCTCTCTGGAGAGGACTCCGCCGCTGTCAGGAAACATTTACTCCCTGCTTGGGGAACATTACATGCCACGTCCCTTTAATCCGGTGTCGCTGTAATTGTAAGGTGGCAGCAGGGGGATTGTGGGAGATGAAATGGAGGTGCACGGGCCGGAGGGGGACCGCATGTCTTCTGCCTTAATTAACCCTTAAAACTCCACACCCTTTAGGACTCCTCTGACGTATGGCCATGGAAGTAATAGGTGGTGGCGGATTGTCTCCGGTCTATCGCCCCTTGTGGTGGGTCAGTGCAGTGTGAATGCGGCCTGACAACAAGTAGAGATCTCTAGGAATAAAAACACCCAAAGCCTACGACCCCGGTCCATCACAATTCACATCTGCAACATTTCCCATTTTTGAGATACTTTTGTCTTGTGAATAGACGCGGTACGAGCCGATGTGCCCAATCTATCAAAGAAGGTGGATGGTCCTACAGGATGGCTGTCGGGAGCGCTGCGATGTTGGGGGTGTACAGCATTGATAGGTCTGCACTCTGTGTGGTGAGAGCTTTGGCGCTGTCCCTGGTGCTGAACCACTGACTCTATCTGACAACTAGAGAAAATCAGGACCAGGGACAGCTCCAGTGTAATGTCAGAGACACCAGAAGGGCAGCGGCTGTCACTAGTGTATGTACCAACCTGATACCGGCAAGAGCCCGGATATAGAGGAAGCCGTCACACCCAGACTCCTCTAATACAGAGTAGGACCCCAGGAATGGCTGATAACAGAGAACAATAGATTGTATTCACCTTTTCCAACCCTGCGTCCTTATTACAGGGCTCTTGGTGATGTCTGTGCATTGCAATGCTGCGAGTGCTCTCCTGTAATGACTGCTGCCTCACACCTCTCGCCCCCCCGCGCTTACTCCTCACACCTCTCGCCCCCCCGCGCTTACTCCTCGCACCTCTCGCCCCCCCCGCGCTTACTCCTCACACCTCTCGCCCCCCCCGCGCTTACTCCTCACACCTCTCGCCCCCCCCGCGCTTACTCCTCACACCTCTCGCCCCCCCCGCGCTTACTCCTCACACCTCTCGCCCCCCCCGCGCTTACTCCTCACACCTCTCGCCCCCCCCGCGCTTACTCCTCACACCTCTCGCCCCCCCGCGCTTACTCCTCACACCTCTCGCCCCCCCGCGCTTACTCCTCACACCTCTCGCCCCCCCGCGCTTACTCCTCACACCTCTCGCCCCCCCCGCGCTTACTCCTCACACCTCTCGCCCCCCCGCGCTTACTCCTCACACCTCTCGCCCCCCCGCGCTTACTCCTCACACCTCTCGCCCCCCCCGCGCTTACTCCTCACACCTCTCGCCCCCCCGCGCTTACTCCTCACACCTCTCGCCCCCCCCGCGCTTACTCCTCACACCTCTCGCCCCCCCCGCGCTTACTCCTCACACCTCTCGCCCCCCCCGCGCTTACTCCTCACACCTCTCGCCCCCCCGCGCTTACTCCTCACACCTCTCGCCCCCCCCGCGCTTACTCCTCACACCTCTCGCCCCCCCGCGCTTACTCCTCACACCTCTCGCCCCCCCGCGCTTACTCCTCACACCTCTCGCCCCCCCGCGCTTACTCCTCACACCTCTCGCCCCCCCGCGCTTACTCCTCACACCTCTCGCCCCCCCGCGCTTACTCCTCACACCTCTCGCCCCCCCGCGCTTACTCCTCACACCTCTCGCCCCCCCGCGCTTACTCCTCACACCTCTCGCCCCCCCGCGCTTACTCCTCACACCTCTCGCCCCCCCGCGCTTACTCCTCACACCTCTCGCCCCCCCGCGCTTACTCCTCACACCTCTCGCCCCCCCGCGCTTACTCCTCACACCTCTCGCCCCCCCGCGCTTACTCCTCACACCTCTCGCCCCCCCGCGCTTACTCCTCACACCTCTCGCCCCCCCGCGCTTACTCCTCACACCTCTCGCCCCCCCGCGCTTACTCCTCACACCTCTCGCCCCCCCGCGCTTACTCCTCACACCTCTCGCCCCCCCGCGCTTACTCCTCACACCTCTCGCCCCCCCGCGCTTACTCCTCACACCTCTCGCCCCCCCGCGCTTACTCCTCACACCTCTCGCCCCCCCGCGCTTACTCCTCACACCTCTCGCCCCCCCGCGCTTACTCCTCACACCTCTCGCCCCGCACCTTATGCCCCACTCTTTGCACCTCTTACCTCATTCCTAGTGTCTCTCATCTCTTGCCCTGCACCTCATGTCTCACTCTTTGCACCTCTCTTCATACCTTGCTCTGCACCTCTCGCCTCACTGTTCTCACCCCGCTTCCCATGACTCACATTTCGCACTTCTCACCACGCACCTTTCTCTTCTTCCCCTCACCTCTTGTCTCACTTATCATACCTCACACCCCACATTACTTGCCTCACTGATCACACTTCTCACCTATCACCTATTGCTCTGCAGCTCTTGCTTCACGTCTCATGCCTCTCGACCTCTCGCGCCTCATGTCTCACTCTACGCCTCACACCTCTTGCCCTAAACCCTCACACCTCTTGCCTCACTCATCATACCTCTTGCCTGGCAGCTCTTACCTTTCGCCTCATACCTTTTCTACCGCACCTCTTGTCTCACTCCTCAGACCTCTTGCCCCGCACCTCTTGCCTCACTCCTTGAGCCTCCACTGGGACGTCTGATGAATGTTTAATACATTGATTGCTTCTTCCTTTAATTACTGCTGCAGCAAAGCCTCCGGAGACGCAGAGACGGCGCCGTCTGCCACATGGTTGGAAATAATTAGGAGGCTGCAGCCTGTGCCGCAGCAGGAGACATCACCCCAATTTAATCCTTCATTGAACTGATTGTAAGCTGTTTGGCTCCATCATCCCTACAGTGCTTTGTACGACTCTACTACAACAGTCATCACTATCCTGAAACCACAGTGTTGTCTGCAGACTTAAAGGGCAGAACTTTTTCTAATAGACTTGTTTTCGCCATTTGTAAGATCTGTGCTGGCTGTCAGTGAGCGCACTGAGCGTCCGTTATATGAAGGGAAGTTACTCAGCGGCTCAGGTTCCTTAGGGCCCTGATAACCCTGCACAATGAAGATTTTGCTTTCTGAACAATTTTGAGTTTCTTATGTAATGTGAGCTGCTGATTATGAAAATCACCTCGAAATTTTCCCATCACGTGCTGTTTTTCAAGAATCTTCAGTTTTAGCTTTTTTTTTCTTCATATTTTTAGGCTGTTCAAGTATTTTCCACAATATATGTGCTGCGCTGTTATGTGATTTAAAGCAGGAAATCCTCGCATTGCATTGAAGCTGCAAAACTTCAGTGGAATTGTTATAGACTCCGCACAACTGCATATGTCTAGACATGTCTGGTCGCTGCCTGCAGAGGCCGTAATATCTGCTTGCAAAGATTCTGCAAGGTATTTAAAATCTAAGCAGCTATAAACTACTCCAATATGATCTGATATATAGCTATGATGTCTCTTCAGTTTCAGAGCAGTCACAATACCTTCTGTTAGATATGCGGTGAGTACACGCTTAAGCCTCAAAGATGCACAATGACAGCTCTTACCATGAAAGCCTATGAGCAAGCCAAATCCTGGGCTCCTCACATCTGTTGTGCAAGATGTGCTGTGGATCTTAGAGGTTGGCTGAGAGGTTTTCGCAAGTCCATGCCATTTGCTGTCTCAATGGTATGGCAGGAACCAAAGGATCATGTGACAGACTGTTACTTCTGTCTAAACAATGTCTCTGGTTTTTCTGCTAAGAAACAAAAATGCATTGCATATCCCAATCTGCCTTCAGCTACAGGGCCACATGATGACACTCTTCCAGTACTAAAGCCATCAGAGACATGGAGCCTAGAGGTGGCAGCCGATGAAGATGTTGTAGCCTATAGGTCAGAGATGGGGGATGACGATGACTCAGATTTAAGCCATGTATGTCTGATGAGCCTCATCTTATAACAGCCACAACTGAATGACTTGGTCCGGGACTTATGTTTGTCAAAACCAAATGCAGAGTTATTGGCTTCAAGACTTCAAGGATGGCATTTGCTATTGCCTAGTACAAAAGTTTCTGTCTTTTGAAGCTGTCAAGATGACTTAAAGGGATCCTATCATTAGAATCCCTTTTTTTCTAACTAACACGTAGGAATAGCCTTAAGAAAGGCTTTTCTTCTCCTACCTTTAGATGTCTTCTCCACGCAGCCGTTCGTTAGATATTCCGTTTTTTGTCTTTATGCAAATGAGTTATCTCGCAGCACTGGGGGCATCCCCTATGCTGTGAGAGAACTCTCCAGCACTGCCTCCATCTTCTTCAGGAACAGCCTCTACGCGTGGTCTTCCGGCTTGGCTTTCAATCTTCTACGCATGCGCAATTGGCTCTGCCAGCGGGCCTGCACCTGCACACGGCCATTTTTTGTGTCTGCTTACTACAAGAGCTTGCGTAAGTGGCCACAGAAAAATCCCTTTAACACAGTTTTATGAACAGGTTGACAACCTGTGTTTCTGCACAGACATCGATGGGTTGTTTGCAGCTTTGGGTTGTGTGCATGAGCCAAATCAGTGGCGTCTCTTTACTGACTTCATCAGTCTGTGTTGTTACACAAAGGTAATGTTCACCCTTCAATACCTGTTGGCTATGCTGCACACATGAAAGAAAAATACAAGAACATGGAACTGTTGTTGAAACACATCAAGTAGAATAACTAGAACTGGAACAGCTCGGATATACGAAGTACTGCGAATGGGACAGCCATGCTAAGTAGTCACATCACTGTACAAGGAAGTGGCCGATGTAACCAGTTGAGTCCCGGGTGTTGCCCGTCAAGCACTTGAGGACCCAGCAATGATATTTCTGCCTCCACTTCACATAAAACTCGGGCTGATGAAACAATTTGTGAAAGCAATGAAGAAGGAAGCAGAAGGTTTTCGCTGAGACAAATGTTCCCAGGAATAACTGATGCCAAGATTCAGGAAGGCGTTTTTGTTGGTCCACAAATCCGACACCTCGAGAATGACGAGCACTTTGAGGAGCTTCTGGGGGAACCTGAGACAATTGCTTGGAAATCTTTCAAGGATGTTTCAGAGCATTTCCTTGGTGACCATCGAGCACCAAACTACATGGAATTGGTTGACGACCTTCTCGAAGCTTATAAAGTGCAACACGTCATTGAAAATACATTTTCTGCATTCTCATTTGGATTTTTTCTCTGCAAATCTTGATGCAGTCAGTGACGGATCTGGGGAACCGTTTCACCAGGATGTTGCTATGATGGAAAAGCGATATCAAGGCGACTGGAATCTATCAATGCGACGGACTATTGCTGGACACTAATACGGGATGTGCCAGACACAGAGGACATCTGCGGTAACATATACAGCTTCATAATCAATAACGCTTCATCTCATGTTTCTCAAAATTTCTATATGGTACAGACGATCCAATATCATATCGCTGCTTAGCGTGAATGGCTTTATCAGAATCGCGCAGTAATCTGCAGCAGAGTATAAACCAAGTCTAACATGGCCGCAGGACCTGCTACAGATTGTCTGTGTCTGCTCTTATACAGAGTCCTGCACCAGTGTCAACACAACTTCATCTGTGCAGGCTTTCTGGTTAAAATGAGAGATCTTGACAATGATCTGTGAGCAGCTTTAGCTGTGACTAGAGACAAGTGAATATATTTTGGCGTGCAATAAAATTTAGAATCCTCATAATCATTGTATCTCCTACATCAAACATGCTGGGTCCGAAACATGAATATCACAACTGTGGACACAATGAGATTTACAGATCAAGTATTTGTCTATGGCAATCTCAGTGGTTGTGATCATAGCCACAATCAGGGGTCACACAAGGCATTTAAAGAAGGCATGTCCTCCTGCACATACAGTATTATAGTAGTTATATTCTTGTACATAGGAGTAGTATTATAGTAGTTATATTCTTGTACATAGGAGTAGTATTATAGTAGTTATATTCTTGTACATAGGAGTAGTATTATAGTAGTTATATTCTTGTACATAGGAGCAGTATTATAGTAGTTATATTCTTGTACATAGGAGCAGTATTATAGTAGTTATATTCTTGTACATAGGAGTAGTATTATAGTAGTTATATTCTTGTACATAGGAGTAGTATTATAGTAGTTATATTCTTGTACATAGGAGTAGTATTATAGTAGTTATATTCTTGTACATAGGAGTAGTATTATAGTAGTTATATTCTTGTACATAGGAGCAGTATTATAGTAGTTATATTCTTGTACATAGGAGCAGTATTATAGTAGTTATATTCTTGTACATAGGAGTAGTATTATAGTAGTTATATTCTTGTACGTAGGAGTAGTATTATAGTAATTATATTCTTGTACGTAGGAGTAGTATTATAGTAGTTATACACTTGTACATAGGAGTAGTATTATAGTAGTTATACTCTTGTACATAGGAGCAGTATTATAGTAGTTATATTCTTGTACATAGGAGTAGTATTATAGTAGTTATATTCTTGTACATAGGAGTAGTATTATAGTAGTTATATTCTTGTATATTCTTTGTGTGTTTTTTAACCATGTCGGATTAAAAGTTATTTTTTAACTTACCTGGTCGAGCGGATCCTACTATCCTTTTCTATATAGTTATATTCTAGTACATAGGAGTAGTATTATAGTAGTTATATTCTTGTACATAGGAGGCAGTATTATAGTAGTTATATTCTTGTACATAGGAGTAGTATTATAGTAGTTATATTCTTGTACATAGGAGTTGTATTATAGTAGTTATATTCTTGTACATAGGAGTAGTATTATAGCAGTTATATTCTTGTACATAGGAGGTAGTATTATAGTAGTTATATTCTTGTACATAGGAGTAGTATTATAGCAGTTATATTCTTGTACATAGGAGTAGTATTATAGCAGTTATATTCTTGCACATAGGAGGTAGTATTATAGTAGTTATATTCTTGTACATAGGAGTAGTATTATAGTAGTTATATTCTTGTACATAGGAGTAGTATTATAGTAGTTATATTCTTGTATTCTTATTCTTATGGTAGAGTTGGAAGGGACCTCAAGGGCCATCAGGTCCAACCCCCTGCGAGTGCAGGTTTTCCTAAATCATCCCAGCTATATGTTTCTCCAGATTCCGCTTGAAGATTTCCATTGATGGAGCGCCCACCACCTCCCGTGGCAGCCTATTCCGCTCTCTCACTACCCTCACTGTCAGAAAGTTTTTCCTAATGTCTAATCTGTATCTCTTTCCCTTTAGTTTCATCCCATTGCTTCTTGTACTTCCTTGTGCTAATGAGAATAGGGGAGATCCCTCTGCACTGTGACTACCTTTCAGATATTTGTAGACTGCTATTAAATCTCCCCTCAGCCTTCTCTTCTGCAAACTAAACAATCCCAGTTCTTTTAGCCGCTCCTCATAGGACATGGTTTGCAGACCTTCCACCATTTTGGTTGCTCTTCTCTGGACTTGCTCCAATATATCGATGTCTTTCTTGAATTGAGGCGCCCAGAACTGTACACAGTATTCCAGGTGTGGTCTGACCAGGGAATAGTACAGTGGAATAATGACCTCTCTTCATCTAGATTCAATGCTTGTCTTAATACATCCCAGAATTTTATTCGCCTTTTTTGCAGCAGCACCGCACTGTTGGCTCATGTTGAATTTGTGATCTACTATTATGCCCAAGTCCTTTTCCCCTATGCTATCACTTAGTTCTATTCCTCCCATACTATATATGTTTTTTACATTTCTGTTACCCAGATGTAGAACTTTGCATTTGTCCCTGTTAAATCCCATTTTGTTGGCCTCAGCCCATTGTTCCAGTGTGTCTAAGTCCTTTTGAATACACTCTCTCTCCTCTCTAGTGTTGGCTATTCCTCCTATCTTCGTATCATCTGCAAATTTTATGAGTTCCCCAATAATTCCATCGTCCAGATCATTTATAAAGATATTAAAAAGTACTGGGCCCAGAACAGAGCCCTGCGGCACCCCGCTTTTGACTTTCTTCCAGTTCGATGTGTAGCCATTTAGTATTACTCGTTGTGCCCGATCATTAAGCCAGTTGTGAATCCACCGAACTGATTTTTTTGTCAAAGCCATACTTAATCATTTTTTCAATAAGAAGGTTATGTGATACTTTATCAAATGCCTTACTGAAGTCAAGATATACTATGTCCACGGCATTCCCTTGGTCCAACCATTCAGTGATTTTGTTGTAGAAGGAAATCAGGTTAGTCTGACAAGATTTATTGGTCATAAAGCCGTGCTGGCTCTGGTTAATTAATGCCTTCCCATCCAGGTACCGAAGTAAATGTTCCTTGACAATTTGCTCAAAGATTTTTCCTGCTATCGAGGTCAGACTTACCGGCCTGTAATTTCCTGGATCATCCCTTTTCGTAGATGGGGACAACATTTGCCCTTTTCCAATCTAAAGGGACCACTCCTGTTTCCCATGACTTACTGAAGATTATAGCAAGGGGTTCTGTTATTTCCTCTGCTATCTCTTTCAGGACTCTAGGGTGTAAATCATCTGGTCCTGGGGACTTGGTTTCCTGTAACTTGGCTAAGTGCTCTCTTACCAGACCTTCGCTTATAGTCAGCTTGGAGTCCTCCTTCCCCTCATCTCCATTAATGTCGATATTTCCATTAGTTTCTTGGGAGAAGACGGATACAAAATATGAATTTAGTAGCTCCACCTGCTGTTCCACCATGTTAACTGTTTCTCCTTTGTCATTCTTCAGGACTCCAATGGTCTCCTTCACTTTTCTTTTGCTTTTAACATATCCCCAAAATCCTTTTACCTTACTCTTTGCCTCTTTTGCAAGCTTCAATTCGTGTTCAGCCTTAGCTCCTTTGATGCTTGTCTTGCAGAGTCTGCAGACTGCTGTGTACTCTTCCTTAGGTATAGTTCCCATCTTCCACTTTTTGTATGCTTCCTTTTTCCTTTTTAGCAGGTTATGTAATTTTTTGGTCATCCATCCTGATATTTTTAGGTGCTTCCCATTTTTCTTCCTTCTAGGTATTGTTAGTTCCTGTGCTTTAATGATTTCCCTACGGAAGATTTCCCACCCTTCATGTGCATTTTTGTGCTTAAGAATTTTGCACCATGGAATTCTGCTAACCCTTGCCTTCAGGCTCTTGAAGTCTGCCCTGCTAAAGTCGAGCCTTGAAGTCTGTGTCTTCTCAGGTCTTCTTCTTCTTGCAACCCCAAACTCAAGTATAGCATGATCGCTGAATCCCAGTGTCCCTGCTACCCGTATTCCCTTAACCATGTGCTCTTTGTTGGTTAGGACTAGGTCCAAAATGGATGTTCCTCTCGTGTTTTCTTCTACTAGCTGGGAGCAGTACATAGGAGCAGTATTATAGTAGTTATATTCTTGTACATAGGAGTAGTATTATAGTAGTTATATTCTTGTACATAGGAGGTAGTATTATAGTAGTTATATTCTTGTATATAGGAGGTAGTATTATAGTAGTTATATTCTTGTATATAGGAGTAGTATTATAGTAGTTATATTCTTGTACATAGGAGTAGTATTATAGTAGTTATATTCTTGTACATAGGAGTAGTATTATAGTAGTTATATTCTTGTACATAGGAGTAGTATTATAGTAGTTATATTCTTGTACATAGGAGGTAGTATTATAGTAGTTATATTCTTGTATATAGGAGGTAGTATTATAGTAGTTATATTCTTGTATATAGGAGTAGTATTATAGTAGTTATATTCTTGTACATAGGAGTAGTATTATAGTAGTTATATTCTTGTACATAGGAGTAGTATTATAGTAGTTATATTCTTGTACATAGGAGTAGTATTATAGTAGTTATATTCTTGTACATAGGAGTAGTATAGTAGTAGTTATATTCTTGTACATAGGAGTAGTATTATAGTAGTTATATTCTTGTATATAGGAGTAGTATTATAGTAGTTATATTCTTGTACATAGGAGGTAGTATTATAGTAGTTATATTCTAGTACATAGGAGTAGTATTATAGTAGTTATATCCTAGTACATAGGAGTAGTATTATAGTAGTTATATTCTAGTACATAGGAGTAGTATTATAGTAGTTATATTCTTGTACATAGGAGTAGTATTATAGCAGTTATATTCTTGTACATAGGAGTAGTATTATAGCAGTTATATTCTTGTACATAGGAGCAGTATTATAGCAGTTATATTCTTGCACATAGGAGTAGTATTATAGCAGTTATATTCTTGCACATAGGAGCAGTATTATAGTAGTTATATTCTAGTACATAGGAGCAGTATTATAGTAGTTATATTCTTGTACATAGGAGTAGTATTATAGTAGTTATATTCTTGTACATAGGAGTAGTATTATAGTAGTTATATTCTTGTACATAGTAGCAGTATTATAGTAGTTATATTCTTGTACATAGGAGCAGTATTATAGTAGTTATATTCTTGTACATAGGAGCAGTATTATAGTAGTTATATTCTAGTACATAGGAGCAGTATTATAGTAGTTATATTCTTGTACATAGGAGCAGTATTATAGTAGTTATATTCTTGTACATAGGAGCAGTATTATAGTAGTTATATTCTTGTACATAGGAGGCAGTATTATAGTAGTTATATTCTAGTACATAGGAGCAGTATTATAGTAGTTATATTCTTGTACATAGGAGGCAGTATTATAGTAGTTATATTCTAGTACATAGGAGTAGTATTATAGTAGTTATATTCTTGTACATAGGAGGCAGTATTATAGTAGTTATATTCTTGTACATAGGAGGCAGTATTATAGTAGTTATATTCTAGTACATAGGAGTAGTATTATAGTAGTTATATTCTTGTACATAGGAGGCAGTATTATAGTAGTTATATTCTTGTACATAGGAGTAGTATTATAGTAGTTATATTCTTGTACATAGGAGGTAGTATTATAGTAGTTATATTCTTGTACATAGGAGGTAGTATTATAGTAGTTATATTCTTGTACATAGGAGTAGTATTATAGTAGTTATATTCTTGTACATAGGAGGCAGTATTATAGTAGTTATATTCTTGTATATAGGAGTAGTATTATAGTAGTTATATTCTTGTACATAGGAGGTAGTATTATAGTAGTTATATTCTTGTACATAGGAGTAGTATTATAGTAGTTATATTCTTGTACATAGGAGTAGTATTATAGTAGTTATATTCTTGTACATAGGAGGTTGTATTATAGCAGTTATATTCTTGTACATAGCAGGTAGTATTATAGCAGTTATATTCTTGCACATAGGAGCAGTATTATAGTAGTTATATTCTTGCACATAGGAGCCGTATTATAGTAGTTATATTCTTGCACATAGGAGCAGTATTATAGTAGTTATATTCTAGTACATAGGAGCAGTATTATAGTAGTTATATTCTTGTACATAGGAGCAGTATTATAGTAGTTATATTCTTGTACATAGGAGCAGTATTATAGTAGTTATATTCTAGTACATAGGAGCAGTATTATAGTAGTTATATTCTTGTACATAGGAGCAGTATTATAGTAGTTATATTCTTGTACATAGGAGCAGTATTATAGTAGTTATATTCTTGTACATAGGAGGCAGTATTATAGTAGTTATATTCTAGTACATAGGAGCAGTATTATAGTAGTTATATTCTTGTACATAGGAGGCAGTATTATAGTAGTTATATTCTAGTACATAGGAGCAGTATTATAGTAGTTATATTCTTGTACATAGGAGGCAGTATTATAGTAGTTATATTCTAGTACATAGGAGTAGTATTATAGTAGTTATATTCTTGTACATAGGAGGCAGTATTATAGTAGTTATATTCTTGTACATAGGAGGCAGTATTATAGTAGTTATATTCTAGTACATAGGAGTAGTATTATAGTAGTTATATTTTTGTACATAGGAGGCAGTATTATAGTAGTTATATTCTAGTACATAGGAGCAGTATTATAGTAGTTATATTCTTGTACATAGGAGGCAGTATTATAGTAGTTATATTCTTGCACATAGGAGTAGTATTATAGTAGTTATATTCTTGCACATAGGAGTAGTATTATAGTAGTTATATTCTTGTACATAGGAGTAGTATTATAGTAGTTATATTCTTGCACATAGGAGCAGTATTATAGTAGTTATATTCTTGTACATAGGAGCAGTATTATAGTAGTTATATTCTTGTACATAGGAGCAGTATTATAGTAGTTATATTCTTGTACATAGGAGTAGTATTATAGTAGTTATATTCTTGTACATAGGAGCAGTATTATAGTAGTTATATTCTTGTACATAGGAGTAGTATTATAGTAGTTATATTCTTGTACATAGGAGTAGTATTATAGTAGTTATATTCTTGTACATAGGAGTAGTATTATAGTAGTTATATTCTTGTACATAGGAGCAGTATTATAGTAGTTATATTCTTGTACATAGGAGTAGTATTTTAATAGTTATAGTCTTGTACATAGGGGGCAGTATTATAGTAGTTATATTCTTGTACATAGGAGTAGTATTATAGTAGTTATATTCTTGTACATAGGAGTAGTATTCTAGTAGTTATATTCTAGTACATAGGAGTAGTATTATAGTAGTTATATTCTTGTACATAGGAGCAGTATTATAGTAGTTATTCTTGTACATAGGAGTAGTATTTTAATAGTTATATTCTTGTACATAGGGGGCAGTATTATAGTAGTTATATTCTTGTACATAGGAGTAGTATTATAGTAGTTATATTCTTGTATATAGTAGTATTATAGTAGTTATATTCTTGTACATAGGAGGTAGTATTATAGTAGTTATATTCTAGTACATAGGAGTAGTATTATAGTAGTTATTCTTGTACATAGCAGTAGTATTATAGTAGTTATTCTTGTACATAGGAGTAGTATTATAGTAGATATATTCTTGTATATAGGAGGTAGTATTATAGTAGTTATATTCTTGTACATAGGAGTAGTATTATTGTAGTTATATTCTTGTACATAGGAGTAGTATTATAGTAGTTATATTCTTGTACATAGGAGGTAGTATTATAGTAGTTATATTCTTGTACATAGGAGGTAGTATTATAGTAGTTATATTCTTGTACATAGGAGTAGTATTATAGTAGTTATATTCTTGTACATAGGAGTAGTATAGTAGTAGTTATATTCTTGTACATAGGAGGTAGTATTATAGTAGTTATATTCTTGTACATAGGAGGTAGTATTATAGTAGTTATTCTTGTACATAGGAGGTAGTATTATAGTAGTTATATTCTTGTACATAGGGGTAGTATTATAGTAGTTATATTCTTGTACATAGGAGTAGTATTATAGTAGTTATTCTTGTATATAGGAGGTAGTATTATAGTAGATATATTCTTGTACATAGGAGTAGTATTTTAATAGTTATATTCTTGTACATAGGAGTAGTATTATAGTAGTTATATTCTTGTACATAGGAGCAGTATTATAGTAGTTATATTCTTGTACATAGGAGCAGTATTATAGTAGTTATATTCTTGTACATAGGAGCAGTATTATAGTAGTTATATTCTTGTACATAGGAGGCAGTATTATAGTAGTTATATTCTAGTACATAGGAGTAGTATTATAGTAGTTATATTCTAGTACATAGGAGTAGTATTATAGTAGTTATATTCTTGTACATAGGAGTAGTATTATAGCAGTTATATTCTTGTACATAGGAGTAGTATTATAGCAGTTATATTCTTGTACATAGGAGCAGTATTATAGCAGTTATATTCTTGCACATAGGAGTAGTATTATAGCAGTTATATTCTTGCACATAGGAGCAGTATTATAGTAGTTATATTCTTGTACATAGGAGCAGTATTATAGTAGTTATATTCTTGTACATAGGAGTAGTATTATAGTAGTTATATTCTTGTACATAGGAGTAGTATTATAGTAGTTATATTCTTGTACATAGTAGCAGTATTATAGTAGTTATATTCTTGTACATAGGAGCAGTATTATAGTAGTTATATTCTTGTACATAGGAGCAGTATTATAGTAGTTATATTCTAGTACATAGGAGCAGTATTATAGTAGTTATATTCTTGTACATAGGAGGCAGTATTATAGTAGTTATATTCTAGTACATAGGAGTAGTATTATAGTAGTTATATTCTTGTACATAGGAGGCAGTATTATAGTAGTTATATTCTTGTACATAGGAGGCAGTATTATAGTAGTTATATTCTAGTACATAGGAGCAGTATTATAGTAGTTATATTCTTGTACATAGGAGGCAGTATTATAGTAGTTATATTCTTGTACATAGGAGTAGTATTATAGTAGTTATATTCTTGTACATAGGAGGTAGTATTATAGTAGTTATATTCTTGTACATAGGAGGTAGTATTATAGTAGTTATATTCTTGTACATAGGAGTAGTATTATAGTAGTTATATTCTTGTACATAGGAGGCAGTATTATAGTAGTTATATTCTTGTATATAGGAGTAGTATTATAGTAGTTATATTCTTGTACATAGGAGGTAGTATTATAGTAGTTATATTCTTGTACATAGGAGTAGTAGTATAGTAGTTATATTCTTGTACATAGGAGTAGTATTATAGTAGTTATATTCTTGTACATAGGAGGTTGTATTATAGCAGTTATATTCTTGTACATAGCAGGTAGTATTATAGCAGTTATATTCTTGCACATAGGAGCAGTATTATAGCAGTTATATTCTTGCACATAGGAGTAGTATTATAGCAGTTATATTCTTGCACATAGGAGCCGTATTATAGCAGTTATATTCTTGCACATAGGAGCAGTATTATAGTAGTTATATTCTAGTACATAGGAGTAGTATTATAGTAGTTATATTCTTGTACATAGGAGCAGTATTATAGTAGTTATATTCTTGTACATAGGAGCAGTATTATAGTAGTTATATTCTTGTACATAGGAGCAGTATTATAGTAGTTATATTCTTGTACATAGGAGCAGTATTATAGTAGTTATATTCTTGTACATAGGAGGCAGTATTATAGTAGTTATATTCTAGTACATAGGAGCAGTATTATAGTAGTTATATTCTTGTACATAGGAGGCAGTATTATAGTAGTTATATTCTAGTACATAGGAGCAGTATTATAGTAGTTATATTCTTGTACATAGGAGGCAGTATTATAGTAGTTATATTCTAGTACATAGGAGTAGTATTATAGTAGTTATATTCTTGTACATAGGAGGCAGTATTATAGTAGTTATATTCTAGTACATAGGAGCAGTATTATAGTAGTTATATTCTTGTACATAGGAGGCAGTATTATAGTAGTTATATTCTTGTACATAGGAGGCAGTATTATAGTAGTTATATTCTAGTACATAGGAGTAGTATTATAGTAGTTATATTCTTGTACATAGGAGGCAGTATTATAGTAGTTATATTCTAGTACATAGGAGCAGTATTATAGTAGTTATATTCTTGTACATAGGAGGCAGTATTATAGTAGTTATATTCTTGCACATAGGAGTAGTATTATAGTAGTTATATTCTTGCACATAGGAGTAGTATTATAGTAGTTATATTCTTGTACATAGGAGTAGTATTATAGTAGTTATATTCTTGCACATAGGAGCAGTATTATAGTAGTTATATTCTTGTACATAGGAGCAGTATTATAGTAGTTATATTCTTGTACATAGGAGCAGTATTATAGTAGTTATATTCTTGTACATAGGAGTAGCATTATAGTAGTTATATTCTTGTACATAGGAGGTAGTATTATAGTAGTTATATTCTTGTACATAGGAGGTAGTATTATAGTAGTTATATTCTTGTACATAGGAGTAGTATTATAGTAGTTATATTCTTGTACATAGGAGGCAGTATTATAGTAGTTATATTCTTGTATATAGGAGTAGTATTATAGTAGTTATATTCTTGTACATAGGAGGTAGTATTATAGTAGTTATATTCTTGTACATAGGAGTAGTATTATAGTAGTTATATTCTTGTACATAGGAGTAGTATTATAGTAGTTATATTCTTGTACATAGGAGGTTGTATTATAGCAGTTATATTCTTGTACATAGCAGGTAGTATTATAGCAGTTATATTCTTGCACATAGGAGCAGTATTATAGCAGTTATATTCTTGCACATAGGAGTAGTATTATAGCAGTTATATTCTTGCACATAGGAGCCGTATTATAGTAGTTATATTCTTGCACATAGGAGCAGTATTATAGTAGTTATATTCTAGTACATAGGAGCAGTATTATAGTAGTTATATTCTTGTACATAGGAGCAGTATTATAGTAGTTATATTCTTGTACATAGGAGCAGTATTATAGTAGTTATATTCTAGTACATAGGAGCAGTATTATAGTAGTTATATTCTTGTACATAGGAGCAGTATTATAGTAGTTATATTCTTGTACATAGGAGCAGTATTATAGTAGTTATATTCTTGTACATAGGAGCAGTATTATAGTAGTTATATTCTTGTACATAGGAGCAGTATTATAGTAGTTATATTCTTGTACATAGGAGGCAGTATTATAGTAGTTATATTCTAGTACATAGGAGCAGTATTATAGTAGTTATATTCTTGTACATAGGAGGCAGTATTATAGTAGTTATATTCTAGTACATAGGAGCAGTATTATAGTAGTTATATTCTTGTACATAGGAGGCAGTATTATAGTAGTTATATTCTAGTACATAGGAGTAGTATTATAGTAGTTATATTCTTGTACATAGGAGGCAGTATTATAGTAGTTATATTCTTGTACATAGGAGGCAGTATTATAGTAGTTATATTCTAGTACATAGGAGTAGTATTATAGTAGTTATATTCTTGTACATAGGAGGCAGTATTATAGTAGTTATATTCTAGTACATAGGAGCAGTATTATAGTAGTTATATTCTTGTACATAGGAGGCAGTATTATAGTAGTTATATTTTTGCACATAGGAGTAGTATTATAGTAGTTATATTCTTGCACATAGGAGTAGTATTATAGTAGTTATATTCTTGTACATAGGAGTAGTATTATAGTAGTTATATTCTTGCACATAGGAGCAGTATTATAGTAGTTATATTCTTGTACATAGGAGCAGTATTATAGTAGTTATATTCTTGTACATAGGAGCAGTATTATAGTAGTTATATTCTTGTACATAGGAGTAGTATTATAGTAGTTATATTCTTGTACATAGGAGCAGTATTATAGTAGTTATATTCTTGTACATAGGAGTAGTATTATAGTAGTTATATTCTTGTACATAGGAGTAGTATTATAGTAGTTATATTCTTGTACATAGGAGTAGTATTATAGTAGTTATATTCTTGTACATAGGAGCAGTATTATAGTAGTTATATTCTTGTACATAGGAGTAGTATTTTAATAGTTATAGTCTTGTACATAGGGGGCAGTATTATAGTAGTTATATTCTTGTACATAGGAGTAGTATTATAGTAGTTATATTCTTGTACATAGGAGTAGTATTCTAGTAGTTATATTCTAGTACATAGGAGTAGTATTATAGTAGTTATATTCTTGTACATAGGAGCAGTATTATAGTAGTTATTCTTGTACATAGGAGTAGTATTTTAATAGTTATATTCTTGTACATAGGGGGCAGTATTATAGTAGTTATATTCTTGTACATAGGAGTAGTATTATAGTAGTTATATTCTTGTATATAGTAGTATTATAGTAGTTATATTCTTGTACATAGGAGGTAGTATTATAGTAGTTATATTCTAGTACATAGGAGTAGTATTATAGTAGTTATTCTTGTACATAGCCGTAGTATTATAGTAGTTATTCTTGTACATAGGAGTAGTATTATAGTAGATATATTCTTGTATATAGGAGGTAGTATTATAGTAGTTATATTCTTGTACATAGGAGTAGTATTATTGTAGTTATATTCTTGTACATAGGAGTAGTATTATAGTAGTTATATTCTTGTACATAGGAGGTAGTATTATAGTAGTTATATTCTTGTACATAGGAGGTAGTATTATAGTAGTTATATTCTTGTACATAGGAGTAGTATTATAGTAGTTATATTCTTGTACATAGGAGTAGTATAGTAGTAGTTATATTCTTGTACATAGGAGGTAGTATTATAGTAGTTATATTCTTGTACATAGGAGGTAGTATTATAGTAGTTATTCTTGTACATAGGAGGTAGTATTATAGTAGTTATATTCTTGTACATAGGGGTAGTATTATAGTAGTTATATTCTTGTACATAGGAGTAGTATTATAGTAGTTATTCTTGTATATAGGAGGTAGTATTATAGTAGATATATTCTTGTACATAGGAGTAGTATTTTAATAGTTATATTCTTGTACATAGGAGTAGTATTATAGTAGTTATATTCTTGTACATAGGAGCAGTATTATACTAGTTATATTCTTGTACATAGGAGCAGTATTATACTAGTTATATTCTTGTACATAGGAGCAGTATTATAGTAGTTATATTCTTGTACATAGGAGGCAGTATTATAGTAGTTATATTCTAGTACATAGGAGTAGTATTATAGTAGTTATATTCTAGTACATAGGAGTAGTATTATAGTAGTTATATTCTTGTACATAGGAGTAGTATTATAGCAGTTATATTCTTGTACATAGGAGTAGTATTATAGCAGTTATATTCTTGTACATAGGAGCAGTATTATAGCAGTTATATTCTTGCACATAGGAGTAGTATTATAGCAGTTATATTCTTGCACATAGGAGCAGTATTATAGTAGTTATATTCTAGTACATAGGAGCAGTATTATAGTAGTTATATTCTTGTACATAGGAGTAGTATTATAGTAGTTATATTCTTGTACATAGGAGTAGTATTATAGTAGTTATATTCTTGTACATAGTAGCAGTATTATAGTAGTTATATTCTTGTACATAGGAGCAGTATTATAGTAGTTATATTCTTGTACATAGGAGCAGTATTATAGTAGTTATATTCTAGTACATAGGAGCAGTATTATAGTAGTTATATTCTTGTACATAGGAGCAGTATTATAGTAGTTATATTCTTGTACATAGGAGCAGTATTATAGTAGTTATATTCTTGTACATAGGAGCAGTATTATAGTAGTTATATTCTTGTACATAGGAGCAGTATTATAGTAGTTATATTCTTGTACATAGGAGCAGTATTATAGTAGTTATATTCTTGTACATAGGAGGCAGTATTATAGTAGTTATATTCTAGTACATAGGAGCAGTATTATAGTAGTTATATTCTTGTACATAGGAGGCAGTATTATAGTAGTTATATTCTAGTACATAGGAGTAGTATTATAGTAGTTATATTCTTGTACATAGGAGGCAGTATTATAGTAGTTATATTCTTGTACATAGGAGGCAGTATTATAGTAGTTATATTCTAGTACATAGGAGTAGTATTATAGTAGTTATATTCTTGTACATAGGAGGCAGTATTATAGTAGTTATATTCTTGTACATAGGAGGCAGTATTATAGTAGTTATATTCTAGTACATAGGAGCAGTATTATAGTAGTTATATTCTTGTACATAGGAGGCAGTATTATAGTAGTTATATTCTTGTACATAGGAGTAGTATTATAGTAGTTATATTCTTGTACATAGGAGGTAGTATTATAGTAGTTATATTCTTGTACATAGGAGGTAGTATTATAGTAGTTATATTCTTGTACATAGGAGTAGTATTATAGTAGTTATATTCTTGTACATAGGAGGCAGTATTATAGTAGTTATATTCTTGTATATAGGAGTAGTATTATAGTAGTTATATTCTTGTACATAGGAGGTAGTATTATAGTAGTTATATTCTTGTACATAGGAGTAGTATTATAGTAGTTATATTCTTGTACATAGGAGTAGTATTATAGTAGTTATATTCTTGTACATAGGAGGTTGTATTATAGCAGTTATATTCTTGTACATAGCAGGTAGTATTATAGCAGTTATATTCTTGCACATAGGAGCAGTATTATAGCAGTTATATTCTTGCACATAGGAGCAGTATTATAGCAGTTATATTCTTGCACATAGGAGCCGTATTATAGTAGTTATATTCTTGCACATAGGAGCAGTATTATAGTAGTTATATTCTAGTACATAGGAGCAGTATTATAGTAGTTATATTCTTGTACATAGGAGCAGTATTATAGTAGTTATATTCTAGTACATAGGAGCAGTATTATAGTAGTTATATTCTTGTACATAGGAGCAGTATTATAGTAGTTATATTCTTGTACATAGGAGCAGTATTATAGTAGTTATATTCTTGTACATAGGAGCAGTATTATAGTAGTTATATTCTTGTACATAGGAGCAGTATTATAGTAGTTATATTCTTGTACATAGGAGGCAGTATTATAGTAGTTATATTCTAGTACATAGGAGCAGTATTATAGTAGTTATATTCTTGTACATAGGAGGCAGTATTATAGTAGTTATATTCTAGTACATAGGAGCAGTATTATAGTAGTTATATTCTTGTACATAGGAGGCAGTATTATAGTAGTTATATTCTAGTACATAGGAGTAGTATTATAGTAGTTATATTCTTGTACATAGGAGGCAGTATTATAGTAGTTATATTCTTGTACATAGGAGGCAGTATTATAGTAGTTATATTCTAGTACATAGGAGTAGTATTATAGTAGTTATATTCTTGTACATAGGAGGCAGTATTATAGTAGTTATATTCTAGTACATAGGAGCAGTATTATAGTAGTTATATTCTTGTACATAGGAGGCAGTATTATAGTAGTTATATTCTTGCACATAGGAGTAGTATTATAGTAGTTATATTCTTGCACATAGGAGTAGTATTATAGTAGTTATATTCTTGCACATAGGAGTAGTATTATAGTAGTTATATTCTTGCACATAGGAGCAGTATTATAGTAGTTATATTCTTGCACATAGGAGCAGTATTATAGTAGTTATATTCTTGCACATAGGAGCAGTATTATAGTAGTTATATTCTTGCACATAGGAGCAGCATTATAGTAGTTATATTCTTGCACATAGGAGCAGCATTATAGTAGTTATATTTCTTGTACATAGGAGCAGCATTATAGTAGTTATATTCTTGTACATAGGAGCAGCATTATAGTAGTTATATTCTTGTACATAGGAGCAGCATTATAGTAGTTATATTCTTGTACATAGGAGCAGCATTATAGTAGTTATATTCTTGTACATAGGAGTAGCATTATAGTAGTTATATTCTTGTACATAGGAGTAGCATTATAGTAGTTATATTCTTGTACATAGGAGGTAGTATTATAGTAGTTATATTCTTGTACATAGGAGGTAGTATTATAGTAGTTATATTCTTGTACATAGGAGGTAGTATTATAGTAGTTATATTCTTGTACATAGGAGGTAGTATTATAGTAGTTATATTCTTGTACATAGGAGTTGTATTATAGTAGTTATATTCTTGTACATAGGAGTAGTATTATAGTAGTTATATTCTTGTACATAGGAGTAGTATTATAGTAGTTATATTCTTGTACATAGGAGCCGTATTATAGTAGTTATATTCTTGTACATAGGAGCAGCATTATAGTAGTTATATTCTTGTACATAGGAGGTAGTATTATAGTAGTTATATTCTTGTACATAGGAGCAGTATTATAGTAGTTATATTCTTGTACATAGGAGGTAGTATTATAGTAGTTATAGTCTTGTACATAGGAGCAGTATTATAGCAGTTATAGTCTTGTACATAGGAGCAGTATTATAGCAGTTATAGTCTTGTACATAGGAGCAGTATTATAGCAGTTATAGTCTTGTACATAGGAGCAGTATTATAGCAGTTATAGTCTTGTACATAGGAGCAGTATTATAGCAGTTATATTCTTGTACATCAGAGTAGTAGTATTATAGTTAGTGCCCGTTCACATGGGCACAGAGGCTGAGGAGTATGGTGCGGAATCCACGTCATAATCCGCCCCTTCACAACGGTGGTCTATGGCGACTGCCCTTTCTTTAGGCGTATTCCACGGCTCGTTGAGCCACAGCGTCCGCCTTGCAGCAGCAACCTCTGGAATCGGCCCATTCATTTGAGCCTGCTCTGGAGGGAGAAGCCACGACTGTCTTGGTAGGCAGATTTTGGCCTGAGAGTGACGCAGATCCCCTCGTGACTGTGTCAAAATCTGCCCTTCCGCACCCCGTGTGAACGGGGCCTTAATGCTATTGATGACCTCACCAAATCATGTTCTTGTGGATTTTCTGTGCTTATTGTAGAGTACTGTCTCTGTTCTCTGGTCTCCTGGCATTCGTTTAGTTCTTGTGTATTTTGTTGGAGACTATTGGAAGGACAGTCAGATTTATGATCTTTTACTATAACAATGACTTATTACCTTCTGACCCCCATGTGATCATCTTAGTTAGGAGCATTGACCCAGCATAACAGAGTATTTCAGGAGAGTAGTCCACTGATCGTGTGGTTATGTCATTGGGAGGAGGTAGATTTTAATTTTTTTTTCCTGTTGACATACAAAGCTGACGTTGTACATATCCTGTATATCCCTGCTCTGCTGCACTCCTATGCTGGGAGTTGTAGTGCTTCACACTAGCAGAGGATCCTTTTTTTTTTCTAAAACCTTTGCTAACTCTTAAGGGAGCTATAATAGGGATGATATTTGTCACCCAGCTTTCCCAGGCACAGATAAAATTAAGAAGCAGTTAAACAGATTCTTTAACTATTTGTCAGAATACCATAGCTTAAGCAAATGTTACCTGGGAAAGCTGGGTGGTAGACCACATGGACCCATTACAGAGCCCACAGGCGTTGTCACTCAGCTTTCCCAAGCTTCAGAACAGCAAATAGCTGTAATTTAGCATCACAAAGGGAATCCGTCTAAGTGCACATTTTTCATTCAGGTCCCTTGAAAAGCTGGGAGACTACCAAGTGAGGGCTGTACTAGTCATGTCCGGCCAAGAACAGAGTCATTAATATGCAGGCAGAGAACAATTAGCCACGCCCGTGGTGGCAGATCACGCCGTTCATCATTCATGGTCAGTGCAGCTTTGATTAACCCTGCGTTTTCTTGCTGTCTCCCGGTAACCATCCCCCCTCCTCCACACTGCAGGCAGTTATGGGGTTAATAAATTTCAGACATTGCCACAATGTATCTGTCAGCCATAGTTGCTAGGTTACAGCCTGTTTACCTCGGCACCAGGCTGATTTCCATAGGGCCCCCGAGGGCCCCACCAGTCAGGAATAGCTATTACCTGATGTGTATTCCCCACCTGGCATCCTGCGGTGGTATGAATATACGCTTATAATCACCGGCGGACATGATGAGCTGTGAAAGATTCGCCATGTTCTGTCCGTCCCGGTATCACATCCATTATTTCTCTCTGAACGTCAGTAATGTGACCAATACATGAGGAAGAATGTGGAAAGGCGCGATATATAGTATCAGGGGCTTCCTACCCTGCGGAGGGCGGGCAGAGGATATCGCAATATACAGCAAGGGTCAGGAATCTACGTCCGTTCCAGCAGGACTGCGAACATCATCCTGATATGGTCGGCACCTGACGCTGGGTATAGCATTAACCCCATGGTGATCGCTGCACGCACCCGGGGATCTGGTGGGATGGCACCACAGAATATACTGGTCCCAGTTACTGAATATTACTCATAAAGTAAGTCCAGAATGTAGTACGATGGCCTTGCTATATATGATACACATATATATATAATATATATGATGGGGTGTTTAGGGAAGCTCCGTCGTCCCCCTGACCCCTCCACTGCATGGATGTGATAATACCCTGGTAAATACGAGCGCCCTTCTCATCCATCCTTGCTCCATTTTCTATTATATGCAGGTTACTCTATAATTCTGTTAGGCTCCTCAGGTGAACGTTCGCTCCGGCCGTGGACGTCCGTCATCGTGGCGCTGCTCTGTGTTTCCAGCCTCACATTCTGCTCATTGATATAAGAAGCACGTGCGACGGGCGGACAGGAAACAAGAGCGAGCGATTCTATCTCACTCACGAAGGATGAAAACTTCGGAAATCAATGAGAGCGGATAATGGCCTATTAGTAAAATGGCCGTGTTAGTCCCAGTCCAGTGAGCCCACATGTCGTCCAGCGGAAGCAGATGAGGACGCCAGCACCCCTCCCTCATCTATCGAATATCTAGTTAGCTCATATCTATCTCATATCTAAAAGAAGAGAGCACCAAACAAAACAGAAGGCCGGGGCCAGAGCCAAGGACTGGACAGCAACATCACACAGTGCATCAGTATAGAAAACAAGGGGACTTTGCAACGGTTCAGTCTTTAATTACCTCTTTTTTTCAAGTCTTATCTATCTAGATATCTATCTTTCTATCTATCTATCTTTCTATCTATCTTTCGCCTCTCTTTCTTTGTGTCTGGCCTTGGATTGTGCACAGGACCTGGACTAATCCGTGGTTATAGTGAAGCCGAGAATGTCAGAGGGGCATCTGGCACATGGATTGTCCTGGAGGAATCTGTGTCAGCGTTCTGCCATATTCTTCATGCTCTAATAACTTCACCCAGTTTATTTTTGTATTTTAGTGGGGGTTGGACTAAGGGAGGGGAGGGCACGGGTGTCAGAATCACCCTGAATAAGTCTTCATCCACAGCTAGGCGGCCGGTACTGAAGGAGGAGACGTTGCGATGACCCTGCACACATTACATATCAGAACCAAAGGTAGAAAAGGATCTACAGTCACTTGGATGTCTACAACTGCCTGACATACTGACCTACATGACGAAGAAGGCGCTTACAGGAAGGATCGCTGTTGTATCTGTCCTTTACGGATGGTACACTATAATACTTATACTCCAGTTACATCCAGAGCTGCGCTCACAACTAAACTTAGAGAGGCTGGTTGTCAGTAATAAATGAATAGCTGTACTGTAGTATAAGGGGGCGGATCTCATGTCATTATATCAGTGATGTCAGTAACAGGGGGCGGGGCTGTGACTACCTCTCAGACATGATATATACAGGCTGGTTGTCAGTAGTAATAGATGAATAGCTGTACTGTAGTATACAGTGTGTGGATCTTGTTGCTAACATTGTTGGTCTTCTGTAGGGTCATCATAATTCCCTTTGCGTGGTGGATTTTCTTGGCCTAATAAAACATAATGAGAATTTTTTATAGTGTTGTCAGGAATTGTCTGTCTTTTTACTGGTAACAGAAGTAACTGATGAGTTCCTGGTTGTGTTGCGGTTGGCGGTGGTGATGTGGTTAATCCTCCTCATTAGTTCCTAGCAACATTAGCTGGAAATTAACAGTATTATCTGGAAATTTTCCTGTTCTACAAGTTTAATCAATTTCTAACCAATTACATTACAGGACACTGGGAGGGAGGTGGAAACCTGCAATGCTCCAGGATTGGATCACGATGAGTGGTCTCATAGATCTAGTGTCCATGACTTTATAGATCCAGGATTGGATTACGATGAGTGGTCTCATAGGTCTAGTGTTTGTGACTTTGTAACTCCAGGATTGGATCACAATCAGTGGTCTCATAGATCTAGTGTTCGTGACTTCATAGCTCCAGGATTGGTTTACGATGAGTGCTCTCATAGGTCTAGCGTTTGTGACCTCATAGCTCCAGGATTGGATCACGATCAGTGGTCTCATAGATCTAGTGTTTGTGACCTCATAGCTCCAGGATTGGATCACGATCAGTGGTCTCATAGATCTAGTGTTTGTGACCTCATAGCGCCCGGATTGGATCACGATGAGTGGTCTCATAGATATAGTGTTTGTGACCTCATAGCTCCAGGATTGGATCTCAATGAGTGGTCTGATAGGTCTAGTGTTTGTGACCTCACAGCTCCAGGATTGGTTCACGATCAGTGGTCTCATAGATCTAGTGTTCGTGACCTCATAGCTCCAGGATTGGATCACGATGAGTGGTCTCATAGCTCTAGGATTGGATCATGATGAGTGGTCTCATAGCTCCAGGATTGGATCACAATGAGTGGTCTCATAGATCTAGTGTTCGTGACCTCATAGTTCCAGGATTGGATCACGATGAGTGGTCTCATAGCTCCAGGATTGGATCACGATGAGTGGTCTCATGGGTCTAGTGTTCATGACCTCGGCTCTAGGATTAGTGGTCTCATTGGTCCAGGATTTGTGATGTTATAACTCTAGGATAAACAACCCCATGGGTCCAAGGTTAGTAACCTCATAGTTCCAGGATTATTGGTCTCATTGGTTTAGGACTAAGCACATGACTTCTTCCTTCTTGATGTCATGAAATTGATGTTGAGCTTCTCATAGCTGAATTTTAAAAGGTACTGGTCGATGGGAGATTAAGAGCATTCTCAGAAGCTAAAATGAAAAACGGATCAATTTAATGTCTGATAAACCTACATTTTTGGGGGCAATTTGTGGTTAATACTCGGTTTGCAGTCAGTGAGTAAACATCTTGTCATATTGGCATCTCCAGCTGAATCTGGCAGGAAACGTCTCTTCTTGCTTGTTCGTGTTGCTCCTGGCACACACCAATCAGAAATTGGGCCAAGAGTCTGGGTATATCCTGCCAACTGGGCCCACGGGTTCCCTCCATCTGGCATCTCGCATGTATTTTCGCATTGAGCCAAGATCTAACCTCCACAAATTCACTATATGAAAGATGAATGGTGGATGGAGGGGTCCTGAATTGAAGCGAATACTGTGCGCCACCATAAACACTATATAGAGTGCCCCATTATCAGAGCATCTGACGTCAGGAAGGAGTTACAGAAGGCTGCAGGACATATCATTCCTTCAGATTTGGGGTATGTGGCGTCCCATTTCAGTAATACATCACTAGCAATACTTACTGGCCTTCCCCATACAGTTTTGATTATTGACATAGATCAATGTTCTGATGATAATCGTGGATCTCCTATGAGATGCAGTCAGCCACCACATGAGAGAATAAATATTCCTATGAACAATTGTTTCCAATAATCGACCCACCAATAGACCCCTAACATTGACAGTCATTTCCTATTAAGTTGAAATACAATTTATTTTACTTGTACGTGTCTCTGTAGTCAGTGTTGTGTAATTGGCTTCCAGATCATTGTTTAATACTTAGTATTCAGTGTTGTGCACACCGGCTAACTATTGTGTGTTCAGCTCGGTATTGATGTTGTGGACTCCTCATTGTATTCACTGTCAGCTATGTCCTGGTGTGCACTCAGCTCAGTATTCACTGTTGTGCTAAGCTCTGTATTTCCCGCCATCTTATCTTATCCTACTAATATTATAAATGTGAATGTTTGGATGTTTGTGTCTGTTATTAATTTATGTTCACATACTATATTACACTGCTCCTGCAGCAGGAGAATCAGCTAATTGTAGTTTGTTGATAAAACCAGGTCTGTTATCTCTCTATGTAAACACACAGATAACAATGAGTCCATTGTGTACAAGCATCTGCATATTATCTGAACTGCTCCAGTACTAAGACACTGATATGGGAAAACCCCTTTAATCCAAATTGGCAATTTCCCAAATTTTAAACATGCCGGGAAAAAGAAAATTAATTTGTTGCAAGATTCTCAAAAAACAATAGCTATGAAGGATGCCAGAAGTCACAGACTTCTCCTCAAGCAGAGCTGAGGAGGATTGAGCAAAGTAGGCGTCTAGTGGCTGTTACAGCAGCCAAAATGCCGGAGCAGGTGTGTCATCGACGCCAAAAACACGCTCATTATATGGTGTCCCAGTGAGCTGCTGAGATGCCGGAACAATCACTGGCACGGCGCTAGGAGCAAGTGCAGAAGCAGGACAGCTTGGAAGCTGCCGAAATGTCGGAGCAGGTGAATCATAGACTGCAGCAATTTGAATATAGGCGGATCATTAACGCCAACAACACGCAAGACAGTCACGGGCAGAGGCTAGTTGTTATATACTGTTCACTGTGCTGTGCCTCAATATTTACAGTTGTGCATCCACTGCATATTTATGGTCATTTGATCAGCACAATATAAACTTGTGTTTTTGTCTTAGTATACATTGTTGTGTACACGGCTTAGGATTCATTATTGAGTTCTTGTCTCAGTATTCAGTTATATGCTCATCGCCCAGTTTGCAGCTTTTACTCTTTATTCTATTGTGTTATTGAAGACACTTCAAGTTTTAATCTTAGTTTAGCCACAAGTTCCAACTCATTGTCTCTACTATTTTCTATTCATTGTTGTGTACTTTGTTCAATATTTCCCATAGTGTATATAGCTGAGTATTCACTATGGCTTTCTGTCCCGTACCCGTCTCTATATTTACTGTCGCGTGCCCGTCTCTATATTCACTGTCGCGTGCCCGTCTCTATATTCACTGTCACGTGCCCGTCTCTATATTCACTGTCGAGTGCCCGTCTCTATATTCACTGTCGCGTGCCCATCTCTATATTCACTGTCGCGTGCCCATCTCTATATTCACTGTCGCGTACCCGTCTCTATATTCACTGTCACGTACCCGTCTCTATATTCACTGTTATGTACTCTGCTTTCTTCACTTTTATGTACATATCTCAGTATTCCCTCAGTTTAGTATTATAGCTGTGTCCTCGTCGCTCACTATGCAGAAGTTACTGTTCATTCTGTTGTGGCAGTGAAAGACTCTTCCGATTCTGATCTTTGTTTGGCCACAAGTCCCGTCTCATTTGGTTTCCTTTTTTCTTTTACATGGCTTGAGTAATTGTCCGTTTTCACGTCTGTTAGTGTCTCGGCTCATGTACCTGTGCACGCCGGGTCGTCAGCTGTAATGTTGAGGTTATATCTCTGCTCCCATGGCTGTGCTCTTAGTTTGGAGAGTCTGTAAATCAGGAAATACTGGTTCAAGGATTTAATGACCATAAAACAAATTATCTTGTGAATTTAACATTTTGTAGTTCATTTCTCTAAAATGTAACTCATCGGCCGCCACTTGTATCTGATGATCATCGATGGACCTACAAACTGTGTGTAACCGATGTCATATTTGTGTAGCATCTGCTGTAACGTCTTGTGTCCTGGGATTACTGGCGATAACTAAGGATTTCTCCTCTCTCTCGGCAGCTGCGGTAAGATGGCATCGTCAGATTGTTCGTTTGTCATCGTCGCCATTTTGCTTCCAACATTCCTAGTCCAACATGCTGAAGCCTGCCCGGCCGAGTGTCGATGCTACAGTATGACGGTGGAGTGTGGGTCCAAGGGTCTGAAGAACATCCCAGCCAATATCCATCCCTCCACTCAGGTTTGGCATTCTGTTTTTCTAAACTAGGTCCGACCATTTCTTATATAACTATTTCCTTGGATGTCGATATCCAGGTCATGACCAATTTAAACATTCACGTCTACATTTTATACTTCGGAGTTTGCAACGTAGTTGGTGCTATTTCCATTAACAATCTGTTCTCCTTTTAGTGTTATTGTGTTACCGGGTTGTACATGTCTATAGTTCATTATAGTCTTTGTAAACCCATCACACTTTCCCTTTTCCCAAAACAAGTCCGTTAATATTTACATACATGGCACTTAAACACGAACATCGTTTTCTTTTTTGTTCATGTAGTTTTTGCATTATTAATCTCCCCCACCATGTAGGTCACCACACGCAGAGTCATTAGGATGACACTGTAAGAGGAAGGGCCTCGTACTGATCTCACTCTGGTGGTCTTCATGTCCCTCATCTCTAATTTTCACTCTATTATCATGGGAGGAAGACCTTTAGTCAGATGTGGGCTGAATATCAGAGAGACGCCACACAATGGAATGTCTTATGGAAATATGGAGTGAATAGTGAAATCTAGAGATGATAATAATATAAGTCGCTGTCAGGACACCAACATGTTCCCGAGACATTAATCCAACCATCCAACAGAAGGGTGAACCTTCAGCAGCTTCGGGTTAAACTGGAGTGCAATAGTCAGCCTGGTATAAACGAGTTAACGCAGAAGGAGAGTAATGGACCCGAGAACCCTGCCGCGGGCGCCCTGACATATCCTTACATCATGAGCTTGGCCTTTGGCATGAGAGCAGATGTTGATCAATATGGCGTTGGGTCGCTGCTGGTGCCTGGCCCTGGTTGGCAGGATCCTCTACTGTTCTCTTTCTAGGATTGAAAATTAATGTGCAGAAAACATTATCCATTACTAATGTGCAGAGGAGGATAAACATCATCCATCAGTAATGTCTCCAGGTGATGGGGACAATGAGATGTGAAGGACACGTTGTACCGCAGGTCTGGAGGGCGATAGGTGGTGACCTGATGCCTCTTTTTTTTCTCCTCAGACTGTGTTTCTGCAGGACAATGCAATCTCTCAAATCCAACAGCAGGACCTGTCTCCATTGCCAGGCCTTCAGTATTTGTATATCCAGAATAATACCATCTCCGGCCTGGAACCTGGAGCCTTCAAAGCTCAGCAGCATCTGGTGGAACTTGCTCTCAATGGGAACCGCATCCATCTCATCAACAGCAGCATTTTCAAAGGACTGGAACACCTAAGGGTGCTGTACCTGGCGGGAAACCAGATCACCAGACTGCTGGCGTACACGTTCTCCGACTTGCAGGTAAATCAGCACAGTTAATAGCAATCCGTTTAGACAAGCAGATATGGATGGACATGTGGGGTGGACATAAGTAGGTGCGAAATACTGCAGTTTTGACTACCCACAAATGTTGCACCAGTAGTTGGGTAATTGCTGAAATGCACCTCACCCAGACACGGGAAATGTACTGTAGGTGACGACTCAGTTGTGTATTGGACACCATAGTAATGTCCTGTTCTCTGGAGAGTTTGGATAAGGTTTATACCCGGTACAGTCTACAAATTGATGTAATAAAAAAGTTGGGCAGGTTTATTAGCTCCGTCTTAAGTATCTTTAAAATCGTTTGCTCTTCATTTTAGCTCATCCTGTCTTGCCACAGATACTGGTGAGTTGAATATAATAGTCCATTGCAGCAGGGCTTATGGGCTCAGTATACACAGTGGAAGCCATTGCTCATAGTACTAAGTGCAGCAGATAAGAAGATTAGATAATAAAATCCACTATCTATTATAGAAATCATCCAGCGTGAATCGCCTATTTTTGGATTGTTTTCAGAGACTTCAGGAGCTGCATTTGCAGGAGAACGACATTGAGAACCTCCAGGAGCAGGCCTTCTCAGGACTGTCCTCGCTCGCACTGCTCGACCTCAGCAAGAACAACCTGCGCACCATAAGTCGTGCGGCTCTCCGGCCTCTAATAAGCCTGCAGGTGCTGAGACTCACAGGTAGGGGGCCCTGTGCATTCCAAGGTAAATCCATGTTCATTGTGGTACTTGCTGCAGTCTTGGTCTAGGTCATGCCTGGGTCTGACGAAGAAGTGGGTGTTAGGATAGGGTGAAAATACCAAATCTGTGACGCCACTATTTTTCGGGAGTTGGGAATGTCTTATCATGAAATCAGACTGTCAACTCTTTTCTGTTATACTCCTCTTTCTCTTTGCAGAAAACCCTTGGAGATGTGATTGTGCCCTCCATTGGCTCCGGACGTGGATGAAAGAAGAAGGCAAACGTCTTCTAACCTCTTTTGATAAGAAACTCATTTGCTCTGAACCACCGAGATTGTCCCACCAGAGTCTGCTGGACATCTCTGGTAACAGCCTTGTCTGTATCCCTCCTGTAGTCCTCGTAGACCCCATGGAGCTTACAGCTCGTCTAGGAGATGAACTGCGGGTCTCTTGTCGAGCGACGGGATATCCTCAGCCACTGGTTACTTGGAGGAAAGTGGCGCATGCTCGTGCAAGTCCTCCGAAGGGAAATCTGAAGTCCACCAGCAGCCGAATCTTTGAGTTAAGTGAAAGAAGTGTGGGGGAACAGTTTGACTCCGACACGGGAAGCGGGATGCTCTTACTGAATAATATCACCATGTCTCACGCTGGGAAGTATGAATGCCTGGCCTCTAATCCTGGGGGAACAGCCAAGGTCTTGTTTCATTTGACTGTCAACCTCTCCAACCAACAGTCCCGCTCGTACACGTCTGTGGATATAAGTCAGGAGCCTTTGTACGACATGGAGAGCATGGAGTTCACAGCACTCAG
Source organism: Leptodactylus fuscus (assembly GCF_031893055.1). Taxonomy (NCBI): domain Eukaryota; kingdom Metazoa; phylum Chordata; class Amphibia; order Anura; family Leptodactylidae; genus Leptodactylus; species Leptodactylus fuscus. The sequence goes on along the minus strand of NC_134268.1, from coordinate 468,472 downwards.
CATGGCCACTCAGACAGCCATTGCCATTGGCATCTCCTTGCTGGCCCTGACGGCCATGCTTCTGATTGTCATGATCTACAGAAAGCACCACAAGAGAAAAAAGTCTAAAAAAGAGGAGAACATCCTGTATGTCAATGACTATTCTGATGGACCAACCACATTCGCCCAGTTGGAAGAGTACCGGGATGAACGTGGGCATGAGATGTTTGTCATAGACAGAAACAAGGCCCATTTCCCGACGTACAAGGACCCAGAAGGACTGAGCAGCTTCACTGGTCTGACGGAGCTGACTGATGATCTTCAGGACCAGGGAACTCAGACGCTAGAAGAGGAGGCCGAGCGACAGATCAATGACATTTTCATGAACCAGGGCTTTCTGTTCCAGCAGCAGATTGCCTATGAGATACACTGTTAAAGAACAATCTATTTTGATGTGCTAAAGGTTGTAGTCGTGATGTGCAGGGATGGGGGGGGGGGGGGGAGGGCTGGAAACGGAAAAAAAAAAAAAAACTGCTGCAATTTTAATACTGCTTCGATTTTGTACAAGACCAGAGAACAATAAGTCACACGGCTCTGAGAGGGCCCCAAAACCAGCCGCGCCAGGATCTCTTTTTCTGTTCCTCTTCTTTTTAGCTGGTAGAGACATTTCGTTGCGGCCTCAGCTGGTGTCGCCGAGGTGACGTGTGGCGTGTAACAGCCCTGACAGCCTTCCTGAGAAGCTCTTGATTCTTACGTGTGTCAAACAAATCTGCCCCCCGCTTGCCCAGCTGTCAGCGGTAGCATTTTAATATTGCTGTCTGACACTTCCAGGAGGCAGGAGACAACAAGCCCGAATGGCGGAGCAGGTTCACCGAGCTTGGCGGAACTGCTGTCATCGTCCTTCTTCTTCACATGGAAAGCTTGTAATGTCTCTCGTCAATGAGCAGCCGGCAGAGATCTGAGTGTTCGCAGCTCCTGACTGATAGGAGACGTACGCCGCCCGCATCGGCAGATGACAAATCCTTCTCCTGCCATTTCAAAACATCTGATTCTTCTTGCATTTGAAATGTTCTTCCAGACTGTGCTTGATAAGGAGCTGGCGGTGCTGTAAGCGCTCTTACAAGATGTCCTAGCAGTGGTTTTCAGATAAAGGGCTCAACCTGTCTTCTGTGAATAGACTCCAGTCATAGTACAGAGAGGAGTTGTGTGCCGTTCTAATAGACGATTCCTCTTGGGATCTCTGCTTGTTGTCTGTGAATGGAAATCTGCTGTTTGCATATTGCAGATGAAGATCTATCATACACATATCCAAGATTCTCAACTTTGCGAGGTTCTTCCTCAAGTTCTGCTTCCTGAGAAGCCCAGCAGAGGTCCTGAAACATAATAAACAGCTCCAATACCTTTTTCCTCACCTCTCCAAGGCTCCTCCATGTCTCCCGGGTCCTTAGTGACGTTAGCAGCCCCTGGAGACACCCTGAGGCCTGTGATTGGGCTTCAGTGGTCAGGTGGGATGTGTAGGCCCCAGCGGTTGTGGCTGCTGACCTCACCCAGAAGACATAGCGGAGCAATGCAGAGGAATGGTTAGTATGAGTTATTACTTTTCTGCACCTTTGTGGGGCCCCGAAGATTTGTGGGTGGTGGACCATAAAAATCAAGGTTGCAGCCGAACGTGAAATTTTTGGAAAACTAGTAACAAACCTGGCTTGTTACAACTGAATTCTCTGTAATGTATACACAAGGACACACATCTCTCCAGGAGTCATAGATTATTACAATGTACACCAGTGGTATACATCAGTCTGTATACGAGGTTGTTTATCTCACACATGATTATATAGACTTGATACATTGTAACAAACCCTGAGCTCTGAGAAGCATTAGGTCTGTACTGATTTATCTTCCATTCACTGACAGCAAGCAGACTGTGGTTGGACCTGAAGTCTAGGAGAATATTGTAGAACTTCTATTTCCAGGTACTGTTTCCCATAGGAATATATAAGGAAGACGCTTAGTCTGTAATAATTGGAGTCGCCCCCTTTAAGTGCAGGTCTGGGGATGTTCCTCGCAGTGGGTTTGTGACTTGGCCCTCTAAATACAGACTGTATAATCCCAGCATATAGTCTGATCACAAAATTATAGCAGGCACTGCTGCTGCTTTAGGTTGCCACAAAGGGTTAAGTGCTGTCACGCAACAATAGGAACCGTCAGTAATAACCTACCTGTCATTATATTCAGAGCCGTAGTCATGGCAACCGAGACTTCTTACACAATCCTGCATAAGGGGGGAGCAGGGGAACAATGCTATATAGGATGCTATTAGGCTACAGCGAGAACAAGGGGTTAACTCCGCTGCCATCTGGTCACAACTCAGGGCACAGCCAGAAGCCATCACCAAATGTTCTGGGACCTCCAGGGGCAACTGATGGTGCAACACCATGGCAAAGTGCAGCAAAACCAGATGTGACTATAATCCGGGATAATCTAGTCACCATAATGATAGCAGGCTATACCGCAATAACTCCATGTGAACAGGGCCTGAATATACACCAGTCACTAATAGTGGAGGAAATAACTACAAATTGTATCCTGAGTTACATCGTGTACTGAACATCCACAATTACAGGATAAGTAATGTAATGTATGTACACAGTGACTGCACCAGCAGAATAGTGAGCGCAGCTCTGGAGTATAGTACAGGATAAGTAATGTAATGTATGTACACAGTGACTGCACCAGCAGAATAGTGAGCGCAGCTCTGGAGTATAATACAGGATAAGTAATGTAATGTATGTACACAGTGACTGTACCAGCAGAATAGTGAGCGCAGCTCTGGAGTATAATACAGGATAAGTAATGTAATGTATGTACACAGTGACTGCACCAGCAGAATAGTGAGCGCAACTCTGGAGTATAATACAGGATAAGTAATGTAATGTATGTACGCAGTGACTGCACCAGCAGAATAGTGAGCGCAGCTCTGGAGTATAATACAGGATAAGTAATGTAATGTATGTACGCAGTGACTGTACCAGCAGAATAGTGAGCGCAGCTCTGGAGTATAATACAGGATAAGTAATGTAATGTATGTACGCAGTGACTGTACCAGCAGAATAGTGAGCGCAGCTCTGGAGTATAATACAGGATAAGTAATGTAATGTATGTACGCAGTGACTGCACCAGCAGAATAGTGAGCGCAGCTCTGGGGTATAATACAGGATAAGTAATGTAATGTATGTACACAGTGACTGTACCAGCAGAATAGTGAGCGCAGCTCTGGAGTATAATACAGGATAAGTAATGTAATGTATGTACACAGTGACTGTACCAGCAGAATAGTGAGCGCAGCTCTGGGGTATAATACAGGATAAGTAATGTAATGTATGTACACAGTGACTGTACCAGCAGAATAGTGAGCGCAGCTCTGGAGTATAATACAGGATAAGTAATGTAATGTATGTACACAGTGACTGTACCAGCAGAATAGTGAGCGCAGCTCTGGAGTATAATACAGGATAAGTAATGTAATGTATGTACACAGTGACTGCACCAGCAGAATAGTGAGCGCAGCTCTGGAGTATAATACAGGATAAGTAATGTAATGTATGTAAATAGTGAGCGCAGCTCTGGAGTATAATACAGGATAAGTAATGTAATGTATGTACGCAGTGACTGCACCAGCAGAATAGTGAGCGCAGCTCTGGAGTATAATACAGGATAAGTAATGTAATGTATGTACACAGTGACTGCACCAGCAGAATAGTGAGCGCAGCTCTGGAGTATAATACAGGATAAGTAATGTAATGTATGTACGCAGTGACTGCACCAGCAGAATAGTGAGCGCAGCTCTGGGGTATGATACAGGATAAGTAATGTAATGTATGTACGCAGTGACTGCACCAGCAGAATAGTGAGCGCAGCTCTGGAGTATAATACAGGATAAGTAATGTAATGTATGTACACAGTGACTGCACCAGCAGAATAGTGAGCGCAGCTCTGGGGTATGATACAGGATAAGTAATGTAATGTATGTACGCAGTGACTGCACCAGCAAAATAGTGAGCGCAGCTCTGGGGTATGATACAGGATAAGTAATGTAATGTTTGTACGCAGTGACTGCACCAGCAGAATAGTGAGCGCAGCTCTGGGGTATAATACAGGATAAGTAATGTAATGTATGTACGCAGTGACTGCACCAGCAGAATAGTGAGCGCAGCTCTGGGGTATAATACAGGATAAGTAATGTAATGTATGTACGCAGTGACTGCACCAGCAGAATAGTGAGCGCAGCTCTGGGGTATAATACAGGATAAGTAATGTAATGTATGTACACAGTGACTGCACCAGCAGAATAGTGAGCGCAGCTCTGGAGCAGAAGTTTATAAGATAACTGTTACAGGCTAAAACTATATTCTACAATGCAGGTCATACCCTTTCCTTTAATGTCACTGTCCCAATCTAGTCATATTACCGCTCTGCAGCTTCTGCAGGTCAGCATTTGATCCTATAGCAGTCAGTGGTGATAGTCAAAAGAAATTCACGATAGGACAGTTCAGGAATCGTATTGAGAAGTGACAACCTCTCCTATGACAGCAATATGCATAGAACAATGTTCTTAGAAAAGAGTAAAGGAAGGGCACTGAAAAAGGCTTGAATTTAAGGCTTGAAAAAGCGTTCTGAGGAACGTGAAACGGCTGTTGCCTCTTCTTTTCACCTATAATGTTATTCCTCCCTCCCAAAAGGCTGTTTTTTAAAATGTACCTAATAAAAAGCATTTGATATTAAGAAGATACATCAATTGGTGAGTGCCCTTCCTTTACTCTTTTCTAAGAACATTATATACTTGTATTTTTCCTTGGAACGTTGAGCACCACCTAATTCTTCACAGCCCATTTATCAACGGGTCTTGATTTATCCTATGAATGCGAAGTTTTGAAGTGATCTATTGCTGTTTAAGAACAGGCAGTGCCATCTACCTTTCTTCTTTTTTTCAAATATGTTATATGCATAGAACAGTTGTCACTTTCCCCTGCTCCTCTTGATAACACATATAAAATGTATTACTCATTGGTGGCGACACTAAGCTCAGGTTTATAGAGAATATGAACCCTCTGGACCACTAAGATGGGAGCAACAAAGAGTAAAATACTGTTATATATCCGGGCTCTTCTGTACACTATCGTATGCGACATCATGAGAGGGATAAAGAGTTCTGTTAAATGTATGTATGTGCCTGACATGGTATTGCAGTCTCTTTCTTCCTCTGACCTTTTAGCTATATGTATAAACACAGATAAGGTCATGGAAATTAGAAAAGGTGGGCAGTCAGGAGGACAGAAGAGGCGTACAGTCAGTAACTGTAGAGTAGGGGTACAGACAGGAAGGCGGAAGAGGCGTACGGTCAGTAACTGTAGAGTAGGGGTACAGACAGGAAGGCGGCAGAGGCGTACGGTCAGTAACTGTAGAGTAGGGGTACAGACAGGAAGGCGGAAGAGGCGTACGGTCAGTAACTGTAGAGTAGGGGTACAGACAGGAAGGCGGAAGAGGCGTACGGTCAGTAACTGTAGAGTAGGGGTACAGACAGGAAGGCGGAAGAGGCGTACGGTCAGTAACTGTAGAGTAGGGGTACAGACAGGAAGGCGGAAGAGGCGTACGGTCAGTAACTGTAGAGTTGGGGTACAGACAGGAAGGCGGAAGAGGCGTACGGTCAGTAACTGTAGAGTAGGGGTACAGACAGGAAGGCGGAAGAGGCGTACGGTCAGTAACTGTAGAGTAGGGGTACAGACAGGAAGGCGGAAGAGGCGTACGGTCAGTAACTGTAGAGTAGGGGTACAGACAGGAAGGCGGAAGAGGCGTACGGTCAGTAACTGTAGAGTAGGGGTACAGACAGGAAGGCGGAAGAGGCGTACGGTCAGTAACTGTAGAGTAGGGGTACAGACAGGAAGGCGGAAGAGGCGTACGGTCAGTAACTGTAGAGTAGGGGTACAGACAGGAAGGCGGAAGAGGCGTACGGTCAGTAACTGTAGAGTAGGGGTACAGACAGGAAGGCGGAAGAGGCGTACGGTCAGTAACTGTAGAGTAGGGGTACAGACAGGAAGGCGGAAGAGGCGTACGGTCAGTAACTGTAGAGTAGGGGTACAGACAGGAAGGCGGAAGAGGCGTACGGTCAGTAACTGTAGAGTAGGGGTACAGACAGGAAGGCGGAAGAGGCGTACGGTCAGTAACTGTAGAGATGGGGTACAGACTGGAGGGCGGAAGAGGCATACAGTCAGTAACTGTAGAGAAGAGGTACAGACAGGAAGGGAGAAGCGGCGTGCGGTCAGTAATTGTAGAGAAGGGGTACAGTCAGGAGGGCGGAAGAGGCATACGGTCAGTAACGGTAGAGAAGGGGTACAGACAGGAGGGCGGAATAGGCGCACGGTCAGTAATTGTAGAGAGGAGGTACAGACAGAAGGGCAGAATAGGCGCACGGTCAGTAATTGTAGAGAGGAGGTACAGACAGAAGGGCAGAATAGGCGCACGGTCAGTAATTGTAGAGAGGAGGTACAGACAGAAGGGCAGAATAGGCGCACGGTCAGTAATTGTAGAGAGGAGGTACAGACAGAAGGGCAGAATAGGCGAACGGTCAGTAATTGTAGAGAGGAGGTACAGAAAGAAGGGCAGAATAGGCGCACGGTCAGTAATTGTAGAGAGGAGGTACAGACAGAAGGGCAGAATAGGCGCACGGTCAGTAATTGTAGAGAGGAGGTACAGACAGAAGGGCAAAATAGGCGCACGGTCAGTAATTGTAGAGAGGAGGTACAGACAGAAGGGCAGAATAGGCGCACGGTCAGTAATTGTAGAGAGGAGGTACAGACAGAAGGGCAGAATAGGCGTACGGTCAGTAACTGTAGAGAAGGGGTACAGATAGGAGGGCAGAAGAGGTGTACAGTCTAACTGTAGAGAAGGGGCGCAGACAGGAGGGCAGAAGAGGAACAAAGCTTGGAGGGTAGAGGAGGAATACAGGCTGTGAGGAAAGAAAGTGCACAGAGAGGGCAGAAGAGGTGCACAGTCCAGTAGGACAGTGGCATAAACCACACAGAGTTATACACCCACACAGCGCAACAGAGGCACACAAACATTCTTGTTGTGGAGAACATTTTCCTACAGCGAAAATCATTTCAATGTCTTATTTGCACAGACAGGTGGGCAAAAGACACGCAGTCAGTAAAGGCAGAGGAGGTGTACATTCACGGAGGGCAGAAGGGGCACACAGCTGGGAGGGTAGGGGTACAGCCTGCAAGGGGAAAAAAAAGTGCACAGAGAGGGCAGAAAAGGGGCACAGTCCAGGAGGAGAGAGACAGACACCCACACAGGATAGAAGAGACGCTCAGTCCAGGAGGGCAGAAGTATATACCTACACATGGCAAAAGAGGCACACAGTCCAGGAGGTTAGTGCCATAAACCCATGTAAGGCAGAAGAGGCACACAGTCAAGAGGGTCAGAGGCATATACCTATGCAGGGCAGAAGAGGCGCACAGTCCAGGAGGGGAGAGGTGTATACCTACGCAGGGCAGAAGAGGCGCACAGTCCAGAAGGTCAGAAACATACACCCACACAGGGCAGAAGAGGCGCACAGTCCAGGAGGTCAGAGGCATACACTCACACAGGGCAGAAGAGGCACATAGTCATTCTCGTTGTGGAGAACATTTTCTTACTGCCAGGATCATTTCAATGTTTTATTTGGGTATTAAAGGTTTGCAATGACTTTTTTATTGAATAAATCCGGAGTCTTTTTTCATTTCTCGTCTATACAACACGGCCATATATAATAAGAGTAGCACAATGAATGTCAGACTTAAAGGAGGGCAATGCGGACAGGAAAGAAAATAATGTACATCAGTCTCCTGCACAGAACCCCATGCTACTAGTCAGGGCAGGAGTCCATGGAACAGACGCACTTGTTGGCAAACTTGTTTTGAAGGTGTGAGGCTTCATACTACCACACCCCTCATAGGATTATACACAAATAAGCATCACCCCCCAGCACATATGGAGATCACCACTCCATCCTTCACTCTCCTGACGTCTGTCGCTGCTTTGCAGCTTGCAGGCACTGGTGGGGGAAACAGAGCCTATGAGGAGAGGAGCTATGTCATGGCGTACTAGATCTCTTTGCGGGGGTCCGAAGAGAGGCAGGAGGAATGATCTTGCACCCAAATACCGTGAACTTTATTGATCACAGCATCTGAGGGGGTCAGGCTGCTGGAGTTGGAGTATTTCCCGAATCCAGCAGCTATTCTTGTGTCTCGGCTCCTGTGCCTTCAGCATGACAACACCAAACTATTACGGTGACATAATGATAAGGCGCAGAGCTGGAAAGAGTTAAAAATCAGTATAATTATTTATATTTAAGAATATTTATACTCTTTCATACAAAGTGCAGTGCGCCTTCTGTGCCTATGATCATTGAAACTACATTTCTACCCCCCAAATACCCCAGATTGAATTTTTACACCTAAAGGTATGTTCACATGGCGTTATTTCAGCCTTTGACTGTCTTCAATGGAAGGCAGAGAGTAAATAAGCTTCCTCCTCCATCTTGGCTCAATATCTGACTAGGTCCATACATCTGCAGGTAGAGGATGGCCGAAAATAAAGAAGAATCTAAGACGGATGTACCGCGGACCTAGCAAACACACATGGTCATGTACCTGTAGCTTTAGAGCAAGGTTCAAGAAAAGCTCCCCTAGTCCTCTGTTTATTGCACAGCAGACTGACAAGTATGGCAAATGGTCAGCAATGAAACAGACAGGCGTGAGAGCAGCGACAGCGAGCAGAGGTGCTGAAAATGGAACAGAAGTGTCAGCGCCTCTCATTATACAGTAGTGTGGCCCGTCGTCCCTTTAAGAGCGCTCCTCATTGTCCCCCTAGTGGTAGTGAGTGATTGTAATTGGAGGGGGGATGCACGGTGTGTACAGGATGACTTCAATGATATGTGAATGTCGCTGCCGTGCGCAGCCCCCTCCTCGAGTAGAGTCGCCTTTGATCTCCGGTAATGATAACACTCAGCTAATGGAGCGGCCGATCCGGAGGCATTTAGCTTAAAAGCTGATCTCCGTCAGTGCATCAAACACGCAGGAAAATCTGGTACAAACCGCACAATGACTTATCCTGCAGATGAGACGCCAAGTAACGCACCGCAATCCCTTCTACATCGCCCCGACATAAAAGCTCTTAGCCACTAACTCCCAATTAAGCTGAAGGGCACGAAGCTCCGGAGGCCCCGCTGTCTGCAAAATGCTGCAATGATAATCTGCATGTTAGTGAATGTGAGCGCAGCTCCGGCAGACAGGAGACGACTGCAGGAGGATGAAGTCATGAGGCACAGATGAACACTAGTCCTGCACCCCTACAGTTTGGCATGTGACAGTACATAACACCCTCACTGTACACAGGATATCACAATATACAGAACATTACACATGGTGGCTGTATGCAGAAATATCTGTGCCAGAAACTCACACGTCATACAGTGCCTCTCCTGAAATACTCTGTGCTGCTGGGGATCCTGCTCCTTGCACTATAAAAGTATATATAAGATCAGTGCATTTCACTCCTGAAATACTCTGTACTGCTGTAAGAGGCTGTCCTGTGACGTGATGATAGTCACCTAGCGAATCTTCCTGCCTCCACTACAGCTCTGAGCAAGGCAGACACAGACTCCATAAGACCTGTCACTACTCTTATCTGCCCTGTGGGCTCACACCAGACAGGCCGCCCTCCACACCAGACGGGCCGGCCTCCACACCAGACGGGCAGGCCTCCACACCAGACGGGCAGGCCTCCACACCAGACAGGCCGCCCTCCACACCAGACGGGCCGGCCTCCACACCAGACGGGCAGGCCTCCACACCAGACGGGCAGGCCTCCACACCAGACGGGCCGCCCTCCACACCAGACGGGCCGGCCTCCACACCACACACCAATCAGCCTGGGACATTTGTCACCCTGATTCTATTTGTCCCATCTCTGCATTTCAAAAGCCATTTTTCTTAATCAGTTTTATTTTTGTGTACAAAACAGGGATTTTATTTTGTAGAAAGTGATAAACAAAAAGAAAAAAGTAGTGTGCATTGGGGTAACTTATTCTGACCCCAGAACTTTTTGTCTGTTGACAGGATATTTTTTTATGTTTCCTTTTTGTTCCTTTTACTTGGGAATGGAGGTCACTTAGGAGGCTCCTCCAGGAGTCCTCTGTCTTGTACTGGTCTGTAGTCAGTTGACCAGGAGGGCGGGGTCTTCTGCTGACTCCGCCTTAACCCTGCACCTTTCTGCCACTTGGACCAGTTCAGAATATTATTCTTTCCATCCTGATTACTCTGCTGTCATACACGGTGCTGCCACTTCCCTCTCTCCTGTGCCTGTTGTCCTGACACGTGGTGCTGCCACTTCCTTCTCTCCTGTGCCTGTTGTCCTGACACATGGTGCTGCCACTTCCTTCTCTCCTGTGCCTGTTGTCCTGACACACGGTGCTGCCACTTCCTTCTCTCCTGTGCCTGTTGTCCTGACACGCGGTGCTGCCACTTCCTTCTCTCCTGTGCCTGTTGTCCTGACACATGGTGCTGCCACTCCCTTCTCTCCTGTGCCTGTTGTCCTGACATGCGGTGCTGCCACTTCCTTCTCTCCTGTGCCTGTTGTCCTGACACGCGGTGCTGCCACTTCCTTCTCTCCTGTGCCTGTTGTCCTGACACGCGGTGCTGCCACTTCCCTCTTTCCTGTGCCCGTTGTCCTGACACACAGTGCTGCCACTTCCTTCTCTCCTGTGCCTGTTGTCCTGACACGCGGTGCTGCCACTTCCTTCTCTCCTGTGCCTGTTGTCCTGACACGCGGTGCTGCCACTTCCTTCTCTCCTGTGCCTGTTGTCCTGACACGCGGTGCTGCCACTTCCTTCTCTCCTGTGCCTGTTGTCCTGACACGCGGTGCTGCCACTTCCTTCTCTCCTGTGCCTGTTGTCCTGACACATGGTGCTGCCACTCCCTTCTCTCCTGTGCCTGTTGTCCTGACATGCGGTGCTGCCACTTCCTTCTCTCCTGTGCCTGTTGTCCTGACACGCGGTGCTGCCACTTCCCTCTTTCCTGTGCCCGTTGTCCTGACACACAGTGCTGCCACTTCCTTCTCTCCTGTGCCTGTTGTCCTGATACGCGGTGCTGCCACTTCCTTCTCTCCTGTGCCTGTTGTCCTGACACGCGGTGCTGCCACTTCCTTCTCTCCTGTGCCTGTTGTCCTGACACGCGGTGCTGCCACTTCCTTCTCTCCTGTGCCTGTTGTCCTGACACGCGGTGCTGCCACTTCCTTCTCTCCTGTGCCTGTTGTCCTGACACGCGGTGCTGCCACTTCCTTCTTTCCTGTGCCCGTTGTCCTGACACACGGTGCTGCAACTTCCTTCTCTCCTGTGCCTGTTGTCCTGACACGCGGTGCTGCCACTTCCCTCTTTCCTGTGCCCGTTGTCCTGACACACAGTGCTGCCACTTCCTTCTCTCCTGTGCCTGTTGTCCTGACACGCGGTGCTGCCACTTCCTTCTCTCCTGTGCCTGTTGTCCTGACACGCGGTGCTGCCACTTCCTTCTCTCCTGTGCCTGTTGTCCTGACACATGGTGCTGCCACTTCCTTCTCTCCTGTGCCTGTTGTCCTGACACACGGTGCTGCCACTTCCTTCTCTCCTGTGCCTGTTGTCCTGACACGCGGTGCTGCCACTTCCTTCTCTCCTGTGCCTGTTGTCCTGACACATGGTGCTGCCACTCCCTTCTCTCCTGTGCCTGTTGTCCTGACATGCGGTGCTGCCACTTCCTTCTCTCCTGTGCCTGTTGTCCTGACACGCGGTGCTGCCACTTCCCTCTTTCCTGTGCCCGTTGTCCTGACACACAGTGCTGCCACTTCCTTCTCTCCTGTGCCTGTTGTCCTGATACGCGGTGCTGCCACTTCCTTCTCTCCTGTGCCTGTTGTCCTGACACGCGGTGCTGCCACTTCCTTCTCTCCTGTGCCTGTTGTCCTGACACGCGGTGCTGCCACTTCCTTCTCTCCTGTGCCTGTTGTCCTGACACGCGGTGCTGCCACTTCCTTCTCTCCTGTGCCTGTTGTCCTGACACGCGGTGCTGCCACTTCCTTCTTTCCTGTGCCCGTTGTCCTGACACACGGTGCTGCAACTTCCTTCTCTCCTGTGCCTGTTGTCCTGACATGTGGTGCCGCCACTTCCTTCTCTCCAGTGCCTGTTATCCTGACACGCGGTGCTGCCACTTCCCTCTCTCCTGTGCCTGTTGTCCAGAACATGTGGTGCCACCACTTCCTTCTCTCCTGTGCCTGTTGTCCTGACACATGGCGCTGCCACTTCCTTCTCTCCTGTGCCTGTTGTCCTGACACATGGTGCTGCCACTTCCTTCTCTCCTGTGCCTGTTGTCCTGACACACGGTGCTGCCACTTCCTTCTCTCCTGTGCCTGTTGTCCTGACACGTGGTGCTGCCACTTCCTTCTCTCCTGTGCCTGTTGTCCTGACACATGGTGCTGCCACTTCCTTCTCTCCTGTGCCTGTTGTCCTGACACACGGTGCTGCCACTTCCTTCTCTCCTGTGCCTGTTGTCCTGACACGCGGTGCTGCCACTTCCTTCTCTCCTGTGCCTGTTGTCCTGACACATGGTGCTGCCACTCCCTTCTCTCCTGTGCCTGTTGTCCTGACATGCGGTGCTGCCACTTCCTTCTCTCCTGTGCCTGTTGTCCTGACACGCGGTGCTGCCACTTCCTTCTCTCTTGTGCCCGTTGTCCTGACACGCGGTGCTGCCACTTCCCTCTTTCCTGTGCCCGTTGTCCTGACACACAGTGCTGCCACTTCCTTCTCTCCTGTGCCTGTTGTCCTGACACGCGGTGCTGCCACTTCCTTCTCTCCTGTGCCTGTTGTCCTGACACATGGTGCTGTCACTCCCTTCTCTCCTGTGCCTGTTGTCCTGACATGCGGTGCTGCCACTTCCTTCTCTCCTGTGCCTGTTGTCCTGACACGCGGTGCTGCCACTTCCTTCTCTCCTGTGCCCGTTGTCCTGACACGCGGTGCTGCCACTTCCCTCTTTCCTGTGCCCGTTGTCCTGACACACAGTGCTGCCACTTCCTTCTCTCCTGTGCCTGTTGTCCTGACACGCGGTGCTGCCACTTCCTTCTCTCCTGTGCCTGTTGTCCTGACACATGGTGCTGCCACTCCCTTCTCTCCTGTGCCTGTTGTCCTGACATGCGGTGCTGCCACTTCCTTCTCTCCTGTGCCTGTTGTCCTGACACGCGGTGCTGCCACTTCCTTCTCTCCTGTGCCTGTTGTCCTGACACGCGGTGCTGCCACTTCCCTCTTTCCTGTGCCCGTTGTCCTGACACGGGGTGCTGCCACTTCCTTCTCTCCTGTGCCTGTTGTCCTGACACGCGGTGCTGCCACTTCCTTCTCTCCTGTGCCTGTTGTCCTGACACGCGGTGCTGCCACTTCCTTCTCTCCTGTGCCTGTTGTCCTGACACGCAGTGCTGCCACTTCCTTCTCTCCTGTGCCTGTTGTCCTGACATGGGGTGATGCCATTTCCTTCTCTCCTGTGCCTTTTGTCCTGACACACGGTGCTGCCATTTCCTTCTCTCCTGTGCCTGTTGTCCTGACACGCGGTGCTGCCATTTCCTTCTCTCCTGTGCCTGTTGTCCTGACACGGGGTGCTGCCATTTCCTTCTCTCCTGTGCCTGTTGTCCTGACACGGGGTGCTGCCATTTCCTTCTCTCCTGTGCCTGTTGTCCTGACACGCGGTGCTGCCACTTCCTTCTCTCCTGTGCCTGTTGTCCTGACACATGGTGCTGCCACTTCCTTCTCTCCTGTGCCTGTTGTCCTGACATGCGGTGCTGTCACTTCCTTCTCTCCTGTGCCTGTTGTCCTGACACATGGTGCTGCCACTTTCTCTTCCCCTTTGCCCTGACTATTCGCCTGCCACTTCTTGTGCTGGGGCTTCTCTGTTCTCCAGTAATGAGTGCTGTATCCCTCAATCACAGCCTCTGCATCCTCTCCAGCTTCTTCATTCGATTCATGATGATGCTTTGTCATCTTGAAGCCTCACTTGAGAGGAGAGGCGTCTGCCTGGAAATGTGTGAGGATGATTTACATGGTTATATAACAGTAGGCAGAAATGAGAGCGCAGCTCCTGAGGGAATTGTTCTTCTAAGATCACCATTATAAGGAGTCAGGGCTAGCACCATATACAATGTATACTCCTGCAGCATGTACATCAGTCATACAGGAAGAGAAGGAGTTTAGGAAACATCACGTGACCTTCCTTGTGGACTATTTTCGGCAGAGAGTCCAGGGATTGGTACAGATCTTATGAGCTCTAACTCCAGAAGGACATTTTACGGCAGGTACTCACTCCGCAGGTATTGCAGGCGTTAAACGTTGATGTGTTACCCCTCAATATCTGCAGGGGCCAAGTGACAAGTCAGTCCAAAATACAGCACAGTACAGACATTACAGCACAGGAATAGGGGGAAAGGTGGGTGAGAAGGAGTTAAGTAGAAGAAACTGGACACTGCATGAAGGTATCAGATCCTAAAATTTGGATGTGGGGATCTGTCTGAGAGTCGGTAGGGGGTCAGGAGAGCAGTGCAGTATTACTCTTCTGCTCCCTCCTCCTCCATAGACTCCTATGGGCATCATGTGACCTGCCTCTATCCAATAACGCACCGGGAGGGTGTCTAAAACATGAGACAAAAAAAAAAGCTGTATAAAACTTTGTCACACCTGTGGAGCCAGCCAAGCTGCATGGCGGCCATCTTAGATTCTTCCCAGTCTGCAGGTAATCTGTGAATCAGAGTGACTGGCGGTGGAGGTGAGTGGATCTGGGGAAGTAAAGTACTTGAGGCATCGAGGGAGATTTAGGGAGACCAGGATTTACTCTACCACTCTACCGGCTGAGCCACTGGCTCCATTATTCACCTAATGATATTGTATAGAAGGCGGCCTCTCTACCAGCTGAGCCACTGAAAGCTGAAGTGAATGAAAAAATATATAGAATAAAACTAAATAAAATTTAGAGTATTTTTTAAATGACTATATACACACTACATACTAGATACAGTGTTGGCCAAAAGTATTGGCACCCCTGCAATTCTGTCAGATAATACTCAATATTATTATCTTCATTTAATTTGTCTTCAATGGAAAACCACAAAAAGAATTGTCAAAAAGCCAAATTGGATCTAATTCCACAGCAAACATAAAAAGGGGGTGGAGAAAAGTATTGGCACTGTTTGAAAAATCATGTGATGCTTCTGTAATGTGTGTAATTAACAGCACCTGTTACTTACCTGAGGCACCTAACAGGTGGTGGCAATAACTAAATCACACTTGCAGCCAGTTGAAATGGATTAAAGTTGACTCCACCTCTGTCCTGTGTCCTTGTGTGACCACATTGAGCATGGAGAAAAGAAAGAAGACCAAAGAACTGTCTGAGGACTTGAGAAGCAAAATTGTGAGGAAGCCTGAGCAATCTCAAGGCTACAAGTCCATCAGTTCGGCAAAACTGCTTTGTTTGTCCACTTACTTTATTATATAGGTGACTATATATAGGGTGACTGTATATATAGTATATAGGTGTAACTGAATATATAGTATATAGGTGTGACTGTATATATAGTATATAGGTGACTGTATATATAGTATATAGGTGACTGTATATATAGTATATAGATGTGACTGTATATATAGTATATAGATGTGACTGTATATATAGTATATAGATGTGACTGTATATACACCATGTATATAGTTGTTACCTCACAATAACATTATCACACTACTGACTGACGTTCTTTACTTTATTTAACCCCTTACACTCTGGGGTCTGCTATCATTATTATTACATGCTGATTATATAATGGCCGCCATTCGTATTCTTGTGGTGAATCAGCCTGTGGGGGGCGCTCTCACCTGGACTGCTGATATATGAGGTAATGGGAGGGCTGCATCTCCTCAGAGGATTATGAGGCTCCATACCTATAACTACCTCAGTACACCCGGCACTGGTCACTCCTCCCTCCATCACCTCAGAGAGCACCAACATGGCGGAGGCGGCACATCCGGCGGCTTCACTTGACTTCCGGGAGCAGAAACATGGCCGCTGTCGTCCTCTCCGTGTGTCTGTAGAGAACTGCCGTCCTGTGCTGACTATGGAAGCTGTCATCTCACAAAACTTTATTAGGACGGAACAAAGACGGACAGGAAACGACAGAGAGGTAAATATATGTATACAGTGAGCTGAGGAGGGTGTAGAGGAGCTGTATATAGTCAGGAGGGATGTCTATAGGTAAGGGGGTCTATGGAGGAGCTGTATATAGTCAGGAGGGATGTCTATAGGTAAGGGTGTCTATGGAGGAGCTGTATATAGTTAGGAGGGATGTCTATAGGTAAGGGTGTCTATGGAGGAGCTGTATATAGTCAGGAGGGGTGTCTATAGGTAAGGGTGTCTATGGAGGAGCTGTATATAGTCAGGAGGGGTGTCTATAGGTAAGGAGGTCTATGGAGGACCTGTATATGGTCAGGAGGGATGTATATAGGTAAGGGTGTCTATGGAGGAGCTGTATATAGTCAGGAGGGATGTATATAGGTAAGGGTGTCTATGGAGGAGCTGTATATAGTCAAGAGGGATGTATATAGGTAAGGGTGTCTATGGAGGAGCTGTATATAGTCAGGAGGGGTGTCTATAGGTAAGGGTGTCTATGGAGGAGCTGTATATAGTCAGGAGGGATGTCTATAGGTAAGGAGGTCTATGGAGGAGCTGTATATAGTCAGGAGGGGTGTCTATGGAGGAGCTATATATAGTCAGGAGGGATGTCTATAGGTAAGGGTGTCTATGGAGGAGCTGTATATAGTCAGGAGGGATGTCTATAGGTAAGGAGGTCTATGGAGGAGCTGTATATAGTCAGGAGGGGTGTCTATGGAGGAGCTATATATAGTCAGGAGGGGTGTCTATAGGTAAGGGTGTCTATGGAGGAGCTGTATATAGTCAGGAGGGATGTCTATAGGTAAGGAGGTCTATGGAGGAGCTGTATATAGTCAGGAGGGATGTCTATAGGTAAGGAGGTCTATGGAGGAGCTGTATATAGTCAGGAGGGGTGTCTATGGAGGAGCTATATATAGTCAGGAGGGGTGTCTATAGGTAAGGGTGTCTATGGAGGAGCTGTATATAGTCAGGAGGGATGTCTATAGGTAAGGAGGTCTATGGAGGAGCTGTATATAGTCAGGAGGGATGTCTATAGGTAAGGAGGTCTATGGAGGAGCTGTATATAGTCAGGAGGGGTGTCTATGGAGGAGCTGTATATAGTCAGGAGGGATGTCTATAGGTAAGGGTGTCTATGGAGGAGCTGTATATAGTCAGGAGGGATGTCTATAGGTAAGGAGGTCTATGGAGGAGCTGTATATAGTCAGGAGGGGTGTCTATGGAGGAGCTATATATAGTCAGGAGGGGTGTCTATAGGTAAGGGTGTCTATGGAGGAGCTGTATATAGTCAGGAGGGATGTCTATAGGTAAGGAGGTCTATGGAGGAGCTGTATATAGTCAGGAGGGGTGTCTATGGAGGAGCTATATATAGTCAGGAGGGATGTCTATAGGTAAGGGTGTCTATGGAGGAGCTGTATATAGTCAGGAGGGATGTCTATAGGTAAGGGTGTCTATGGAGGAGCTGTATATAGTCAGGAGGGATGTCTATAGGTAAGGGTGTCTATGGAGGAGCTGTATATAGTCAGGAGGGATGTCTATAGGTAAGGAGGTCTATGGAGGAGCTGTATATAGTCAGGAGGGGTGTCTATGGAGGAGCTATATATAGTCAGGAGGGATGTCTATAGGTAAGGGTGTCTATGGAGGAGCTGTATATAGTCAGGAGGGATGTCTATAGGTAAGGGTGTCTATGGAGGAGCTGTATATAGTCAGGAGGGGTGTCTATGGAGGAGCTATATATAGTCAGGAGGGATGTCTATAGGTAAGGGTGTCTATGGAGGAGCTGTATATAGTCAGGAGGGATGTCTATAGGTAAGGGTGTCTATGGAGGAGCTGTATATAGTCAGGAGGGATGTCTATAGGTAAGGGTGTCTATGGAGGAGCTGTATATAGTCAGGAGGGGTGTCTATGGAGGAGCTGTATATAGTCAGGAGGGATGTCTATAGGTTAGGGTGTCTATGGAGGAGCTGTATATAGTCAGGAGGGATGTCTATAGGTAAGGAGGTCTATGGAGGAGCTGTATATAGTCAGGAGGGGTGTCTATGGAGGAGCTATATATAGTCAGGAGGGGTGTCTATAGGTAAGGGTGTCTATGGAGGAGCTGTATATAGTTAGGAGGGATGTCTATAGGTAAGGAGGTCTATGGAGGAGCTGTATATAGTCAGGAGGGGTGTCTATGGAGGAGCTATATATAGTCAGGAGGGATGTCTATAGGTAAGGGTGTCTATGGAGGAGCTGTATATAGTCAGGAGGGATGTCTATAGGTAAGGGTGTCTATGGAGGAGCTGTATATAGTCAGGAGGGATGTCTATAGGTAAGGAGGTCTATGGAGGAGCTGTATATAGTCAGGAGGGGTGTCTATGGAGGAGCTATATATAGTCAGGAGGGATGTCTATAGGTAAGGGTGTCTATGGAGGAGCTGTATATAGTCAGGAGGGATGTCTATAGGTAAGGGTGTCTATGGAGGAGCTGTATATAGTCAGGAGGGATGTCTATAGGTAAGGAGGTCTATGGAGGAGCTGTATATAGTCAGGAGGGGTGTCTATGGAGGAGCTATATATAGTCAGGAGGGATGTCTATAGGTAAGGGTGTCTATGGAGGAGCTGTATATAGTCAGGAGGGATGTCTATAGGTAAGGGAGTCTATGGAGGAGCTGTATATGGTCAGGGGATGGATATATATGGGAGCCTATGAGGCAGCTATATAGGTTACTTACTGTGTATAGGTGTGTGTATATATATATATATATATACACAGTCACTAGCAGGAGGACGCGGCTTCGCACGGGTATATGTTATTTTTGTTTGTGTAGCGGCCCAGTGTTGCACTCGTGTATTTTGTATGTGATTTGTGTGTGTGTCTCTGCCCGTGACTTCGTCTGCGTGTTGTTGGCGTCGATGATCCGCCTATATTCAGCAAGTTGCTGCCGTCGATGGTTTACTTGCTCCGACGTTCCAGCAGCTCTTAAAGGGATCCTATCATTCAGATCGAATTTACGCACAAAATTCGGCCCATAACGACCCATTGAAATGAATGTGATTTGTTTTGAGCGCTCACATTCTGACACCTGTATAAGTGCCAGACTGCGAGCGTTCTAACTCCGTGTGAACTGACCCTAACACATAGGAATAGCCTTAAGATGTCTTCTGCACGCCGGTATGCAAATGAGCTCGCTCACAGCACTGGGGGCGTCCGCAATGCTCCAAGAGAACTCTCCAGCCCCTCCATCTTCTTCAGGAACGTCCTCTTCACGCGTCTTCTTCCGGCGCACGCGGTGAAACTTGTTGCCTCGGGCAGAGCCGACTGCGCATGCCCGTGGCCACAAGAAAAAATGGCCACTTACTTACTGTGTAAATATTCTATAAGTGCCTGGGGAAGGGATGTGTAATGAAGGCGCCACCTGTATCCTGATGGTGGACAGGGAAACTGCAGGGTCTGCCCGTGCTTGTCGGTGGATCAAACTATCTTCTTTACTGGTGGTCTGTCTGGGCCGTGCTGTTCACCATGTGTGTCTTCATATACCCACTGCCCAAAGATCTCCGACTAGCGAGGTCAGAAGAGTCTAGTTGGCGGTAATTCATCGATATGACCATCCTGCTTCTATCCGACAATGAGTCGCCATCTCTCAAAGTTTGTCAAGTGGGCAAAATGTCTGGTGCGTCATAGAGACATGTTTAATGGTCACTGATCTCTAACCAGGAGGTACACTACCCAAAAGTGGCCTCTGGTAACCTTTTATTGTGCATTATTACCAATGAGTGTATTGAGATATATCTCATCTCATAATTAGGGGGTGTATATATATTATATTATATTATATTATATATATATATATATATATATATATATATATATATGTAGATATATTGTAGAATTTTGGATATTTTACCGATCCTCTTTGTTATCTTCCAGGACTGACTCTACCAGGTCCGGAGTCTCTTTGCCTCTCGTTATGTAACATCCTTGAAAGATGTCTCGGGAAAGGAAGCTTTTTCGGCAGGACCCATCGCCAGGACCAGACAGTTCCTCAGAGTCCAGCAGCTCCTCTTCGCAGGATGGTTCCTCCAGCTCTGCTAAATTGGGCTCCCGGGGGCCCAGGACTAAGACTCCGGCTTACTTCCCTTTCAGCTTCCTGCCGGTGGACTGCCAGCTCCATGTCTTCTCGTTCCTCTCTGAAGTGGAGAAGTGTACGGCCGCCATGGTCTGCTCAGACTGGAGTAAGCTCATGCGTACGCCGCGACTCTGGAGAGTGGCTGACTTCATGAGGCTCGGGGCTGTCCTCTCGGGCATGGACGGGGTGCTGGTGTCAGTGAGAGAGTTTGAGAGGTGGAAGGAGTGGGTGCACCAGTATGCCTACCATCTAACGTCCCGTGGGGCCAGCTTGTTGGTCCTTCGGGCTAGTTTTGATTTGGGGGACCAGAGGACCAAGTGGGCCGAATTCCTCTTGCAGTTTCTCGATGGCGTTCACTGTGGAGACCTTCAGGAATTGGAACTGAATTGGACGTTAACGCATCTGGAGCCTCTGGATATCTACCCGCCTGGTAGCATGGCACAGATATGTTTGGCCAAGACGGATCAGTTCAACAGTTTCCAGACCCTTTTTGAACGCCTGACTCGTACGTCCCCCAAACTCAGCCGCATGAAGCTGCCATTTGATTGGTCAGAACACTCGGTATCGCTTCTCACCCACTTCCAGAATCTCAGCACCTTGGAACTGAACTATTTCTGGGTCTTTAAGAGTGTTCGGCCCGAAACAATGCAACAACTTACAAGGTCGCTTCCAAAGCTGAAGACTTTGATCCTTCAGGTTCTGGTTCCTGTCAAGGACTTGGGAGTCTCTTACCCCATGGAGTCCAAGTCTCTAGAGTTTTTAGACGTGTCTCAGAGTCGGGGGCTGGTATTCAATCACGTGGACTTACCCTCTTTGAAAGAACTTAAGGTTAAGAAAACCATCAGGGGCATCATCTTGAATCGTAGAACTCGCGTGGCCCTTCAGACCCGATGGTCGTGTCTCTATGACTTACTTAAGGTGGGCGCGCCTAAACTTCAAGTGTTTAACTCGCACACGTTGCTTCCGACTTGGCAGACGCAGACTTACCTGGAGCTCAGCGAGGTTCTCCTGCAGTCCTGTTACTGCATCCAACACACGGACACGTGGCTGCTCTGAGTCCGGCCACCTACCCACCAACACATCGGTCAGACATCTCAGGAACTTGGCGTAGGACCAACCATACAAAACCAATATCTCACTCTCATAGTCCTGAGGAAAACCATTGACTTGACCACGACCGAGACCTTCCTTAGACTTGTAGTAAAGCCGGAGTCGATACCATTATCTTACCAGGGATTTGACCATCCAAAATCAAAAACTCCCCTTTTTTTTGGTTTATGCCATTCATCTTTCTTTATGGGTATCTGTGGGTGACAACCAGGGGTTGGGACCTTTACAGTCAGCGACAACCTCTCTGGTTCCTGTAGAGGCGGCCATATTGTCAGGTAGAGCAATGACTAAGAGACCGCTAAGTTTTTAACATCTTGACTGAAGGATTTATTTGCTGTGGATTTTTTAGGTGGGGGGGGAGACTTGCTAATTTTTAGGCTTTTGTCATGGAAACTGTTGGGGTGTGGATTTATATAATGGACTGGAATAGAGGGGGGACCAAGGCATTCACCTATAGGGTCTATAGGACAGGCCATAAGACATTGGGGTCACGCCATGACCATATCCTCGCTTCATGGTTGGCAGGTCACACGTTCAATGTAAATAATGTTTTATTAAAGATAGCACTGGTTTTAATTTAATTTCTGATCTTTTTAGTGCGTTGTGAAAATACCACCCTGAAAAAAAAAATGGAGCAAAAAAAAAACCTCAGGCAGTTTTCCATGTTATCAGTGTCAGGCTGGTGAAGTCGTAGTCCTGCAGTAGGTCCAGGTTATTGGATGACCTCTGTGGCCTGGTCTGGGCGGTGCAGCCTCCAGCTCCTCACTAAGGATCTGCAGGGATATCCGGTCCCTATGCAGGCTCTCTGGGGAATGGGATGGAAACCGGGCGCTAGTGTGAACGGCCCATTATTGGGTTTTGTTGTCTCGCGGCAGCAGTTTAAACAATCGCAGAGGTTCGGGTATATGTGAGTGGCGGGGGGGGGGAGTGTCTCAGATTACAACCATCCATGTCCCATACTGTTCCCTTATACTTTGGGGGTTACCTATTGCAGCAGTCTCCGCCCCCCAGATGAGGAATGTTCATAGACTTCAGTCCAGACTGTCGCCACTTTGTAGAATTCCCCTGGATGACTTTCAGGTTTCTATCTGTATGTAGCCTTCTATAATCTCATTAACTGCGCAGTGTGAACAGGCCAGGAGTCTAACATAGGCTGATGCTGCCCCCTACTGGCAAAATGTCAGATGTCAAGTTTACCTTGGATTATAAAGGGAAAAAAAAGCTCACTACAGTTCAAAGGGGCAGTCAGCGATAGGTGTCAACCTGGAATTGGCCGACCGTGACCTAAGGTGTGATGTCTGACTGTGGACACCTGAACGCCTTCTAACAGATCTGTATAATTCACCGCTGTTCCCAACGAGCCTGGTGAATATTTGTAAGACAATCCTGTGAGGTTCCCCCATCACTAGTACTGACACGGTATATGAGTACATGTGTGCCCTAAGAGGTCCGATGAGATCCGGGGGCCAAACTGATCCTGCTGCAGTACTACAGGCTCTGTACACTGTGTATTACTAATACAGGGCCCGCAGTACTACAGGCGCTGTACACTGTGTATTACTAATACAGGGCCCGCAGTACTACAGGCGCTGTACACTGTGTATTACTAATACAGGGCCCCCAGTACTACAGGCTCTGTACACTGTGTATTACTAATACAGGGCCCCCGGTACTACAGGCTCTGTACACTGTGTATTACTAATACAAGGCCCCCGGTACTACAGGCTCTGTACACTGTCTTACTAATACAGGGCCCGCAGTACTACAGGCGCTGTACACTGTGTATTACTAACACAGGGCCCGCAGTACTACAGGCGCTGTACACTGTGTATTACTAATACAGGGCCCCCAGTACTACAGGCTCTGTACACTGTGTATTACTAATACAGGGCCCCCGGTACTACAGGCTCTGTACACTGTGTATTACTAATACAAGGCCCCCGGTACTACAGGCTCTGTACACTGTCTTACTAATACAGGGCCCCCAGTACTACAGGCGCTGTACACTGTGTATTACTAATACAGGGCCTCCAGTACTACAAGCGCTGTACACTGTGTATTATTAATACAGGGCCCCCAGTACTACAGGCTCTGTACACTGTCTTACTAATACAGGGCCCCCAGTACTACAGGCACTGTACACTGTGTATTACTAATACAGGGCCCCCAGTACTACAGGCGCTGTACACTGTGTATTACTAATACAGGGCCCCCAGTACTACAGGCTCTGTACACTGTGTCTTACTAATACAGGGCCCCCGGTACTACAGGCGCTGTACACTGTGTATTACTAATACAGGGCCCCCGGTACTACAGGCTCTGTACACTGTGTATTACTAATACAGGGCCCGCAGTACTACAGGCGCTGTACACTGTGTATTACTAATACAGGGCCCCCGGTACTACAGGCGCTGTACACTGTGTATTACTAATACAGGGCCCCCGGTACTACAGGCGCTGTACACTGTGTATTACTAATACAGGGCCCCCGGTACTACAGGCGCTGTACACTGTGTATTACTAATACAGGGCCCCCGGTACTACAGGCGCTGTACACTGTGTATTACTAATACAGGGCCCCCGGTACTACAGGCGCTGTACACTGTGTATTACTAATACAGGGCCCCCGGTACTACAGGCGCTGTACACTGTGTATTACTAATACAGGGCCCCCGGTACTACAGGCGCTGTACACTGTGTATTACTAATACAGGGCCCCCGGTACTACAGGCGCTGTACACTGTGTATTACTAATACAGGGCCCCCGGTACTACAGGCTCTGTACACTGTCTTACTAATACAGGGCCCCCGGTACTACAGGCTCTGTACACTGTGTATTACTAATACAGGGCCCGCAGTACTACAGGCGCTGTACACTGTGTATTACTAATACAGGGCCCCCGGTACTACAGGCGCTGTACACTGTGTATTACTAATACAGGGCCCCCGGTACTACAGGCTCTGTACACTGTGTATTACTAATACAAGGCCCCCAGTACTACAGGCTCTGTACACTGTGTATTACTAATACAGGGCTCCCAGTACCACAGGCGCTGTACACAGCGAGTTTCTGTATTTCTACCTTTCATACACACTTGCACTTTGCTAGATCGCATTTGGCTTTCATGTTTGGGCAGATACCCCCCCCCCCCCTTCCCCTCTGGGGTAAATCCTGCAGCTGTCAGTTGGCGTCGGCCGCCCGGATAATCCGCCGGGCTCTCATCGCTCATCTCCAGGCGTCCACATCGCAGCCCGGAGTGATAAGATTTAATTATCCACATCTTGTCCAATATGACATTAATCCGGCTGCTGAATCCTCGGCTCAGGTGCCAGGATGTGACCGGGCGTCACCGGCGGATGCCAACATGTCACTCAGCGCCTCCATAGGCAGCACAAATCTGCAATATCCTCCAAACAGCTAGGGAGAGACTTAAAGGGCTGCTGTCCCCTACATAGAATATCAGCAGCCTCGGGAGACCTCTGCTGACTGTCAGTGAATGAGAACAGCAGAGATCTAGATATCACCGCTGGGGGTTTGTTGCAGTGCATCGGTGCTGATACTGGGCTAGGATAAATCAGGGAATTGCTAGTGAGCATCACTGGGGCTGCTGGGGGGAGGAATTTACTTATTCAAGTTAATGACATTGAGAATAGCCCATGACCGGGGACCCCAAATGACTTCACTTACACTGGGACAGGCACATAGTGCACACAGGGATGAATATGGACACATAGCTCCCCCCTTACCATAGCAGGAGTAGCGAGGTCATGTACAATGATACACCTGTGGGGGTAGATAAAGGAAAGCTAGAGGTCAGTGATGTAGATCTAGAAAGTGTAGAGGTCGGGGGTGTAAATATAGGAGGTGTAGAGGTCAAGGGGGGTAGATATAGGAGGGGTAGAGGTCAGGGGGTGTAGATATAGGAGGGGTAGAGGTCAGGGGTGTAGATATAGGAGGTGTAGAGGTCAGGGGTGTAGATATAGGAGGGGTAGAGGTCAGGGGGTGTAGATATAGGAGGTGTAGAGGTCAGGGGGTGTAGATATAGGAGGTGTAGAGGTCAGGGGGTGTAGACACAGGAGGTGTAGAGGTCAGGGGGTGTAGATATAGGAGGTGTAGAGGTCAGGGGGTGTAGACACAGGAGGTGTAGAGGTCAGGGGTGTAGGTATAGGAGGGGTAGAGGTCAGGGTTGTAGACACAGGAGGTGTAGAGGAGGGGTCAGGGATAAAGATATTGGAGGTGTAGAGGGAGTAGTCATATCCCAAGCCTAGGATGACAAACTATTAGAAGACATTTATACAACACTAGGCTATGATCCATACGTCCAAATACAGATGAACACTGACCTCACGTCACTGCTCTCACAGGCTATGATGGAGCTCAGCAAGACAGCAATGGAGGTCTATCCTCTATAGTGAGGAGTCCTGGTATTGGAGGTCTATTCTCTATAGTGAGGGGTCCTGGTATTGGAGGTCTATTCTCTATAGTGAGGGGTCCTGGTATTGGAGGTCTATCCTCTATAGTGAGGGGTCCTGGTATTGGAGGTCTATCCTCTATAGTGAGGGGTCCTGGTATTGGAGGTCTATCCTCTATAGTGGGGGGTCCTGGTATTGGAGGTCTATCCTCTATAGTGAGGGGTCCTGGTATTGGAGGTCTATCCTCTATAGTGAGGGGTCCTGGTATTGGAGGTCTATCCTCTATAGTGAGGGGTCCTGGAATTGGAGGTCTATCCTCTATAGTGAGGAGTCCTGGAATGGAGGTCTATCCTCTATAGTGAGGGGTCCTGGTATTGGAGGTCTATCCTCTATATAGTGAGGAGTCCTGGTATTGGAGGTCTATCCTCTATATAGTGAGGAGTCCTGGTATTGGAGGTCTATCCTCTATAGTGGGGGGTCCTGGTATTGGAGGTCTATCCTCTATGTAGTGAGGAGTCCTGGTATTGGAGGTCTATCCTCTACAGTGAGGAGTCCTGGTATTGGAGGTCTATCCTCTATAGTGAGGGGTCCTGGTATTGGAGGTCTATCCTCTATAGTGAGGGGTCCTGGTATTGGAGGTCTATCCTCTATAGTGAGGAGTCCTGGTATTGGAGGTCTATCCTCTATAGTGAGGGGTCCTGGTATTGGAGGTCTATCCTCTATATAGTGAGGAGTCCTGGTATTGGAGGTCTATCCTCTATAGTGAGGGGTCCTGGTATTGGAGGTCTATCCTCTATAGTGAGGGGTCCTGGTATTGGAGGTCTATCCTCTATATAGTGAGGGGTCCTGGTATTGGAGGTTTGTCCTCTATAGTGAGGGGTCCTGGTATTGTAGGTCTATCCTCCTATATAGTGATGTGTCCTGGAATGGAGGTCTATCCTCTATAGTGAGGGGTCCTGGTATTGGAGGTCTATCCTCTATAGTGAGGGGTCCTGGTATTGGAGGTCTATCCTCTATAGTGAGGGGTCCTGGTATAGGAGGTCTATCCTCTATATAGTGAGGGGTCCTGGTATTGGAGGTCTATCCTCTATAGTGAGGAGTCCTGGTATTGGAGGTCTATCCTCTATATAGTGAGGGGTCCTGGTATTGGAGGTCTATCCTCTATAGTGAGGGGTCCTGGTATTGGAGGTCAATCCTCTATAGTGATGTGTCCTGGTATTGGAGGTCTATCCTCTATAGTGAGGGGTCCTGGTATTGGAGGTCTATCCTCTATATAGTGAGGGGTCCTGGTATTGGAGGTCTATCCTCTATAGTGAGGGGTCCTGGTATTGGAGGTTTGTCCTCTATAGTGAGGGGTCCTGGTATTGGAGGTTTGTCCTCTATAGTGAGGGGTCCTGGTATTGGAGGTCTATCCTCTATAGTGAGGGGTCCTGGTATTGGAGGTCTATCCTCTATATAGTGAGGAGTCCTGGTATTGGAGGTCTATCCTCTATATAGTGAGGAGTCCTGGTATTGGAGGTCTATCCTCTATAGTGAGGTTTCCTGGTATTGGAGGTCTATCCTCTATAGTGAGGGGTCCTGGTATTGGAGGTCTATCCTCTATAGTGAGGGGTCCTGGTATTGGAGGTCTATTCTCTATAGTGAGGGGTCCTGGTATTGGAGGTCTATCCTCTATAGTGAGGAGTCCTGGTATTGGAGGTCAATCCTCTATATAGTGAGGGGTCCTGGTATTGGAGGTCTATCCTCTATAGTGAGGGGTCCTGGTATTGGAGGTCAATCCTCTATAGTGAGGGGTCCTGGTATTGGAGGTCTATTCTCTATAGTGAGGGGTCCTGGTATTGGAGGTCTATCCTCTATAGTGAGGGGTCCTGGTATTGGAGGTCTATCCTCTATAGTGAGGGGTCCTGGTATTGGAGGTCTATCCTCTATAGTGATGTGTCCTGGAATGGAGGTCTATGCTTAACAGCAATTACTTACAAAGTCAATATTTGCCTAGAAAATGAACTTTATCCCCCAAAACACATTTCAACATCATTGCAGCCCTGCCTTAAATGGACCAGCTAACATCGTTTCAGTGATTGCTCCAGTAACACAGGTGTGGGTGTTGATGAGGACAGGGCTGGAGATCAATCTGTCATGATTAAGTAAGACTGACACCACTGGACACTGTAAAAGGAGGCTGGTGCTTGGCATCATTGCTTCTCTTCTGTTACCCATGGTTATCTCTAAAGAAACACGTGCAGTCATCATTGCACTGCACAACAATGGCCTAACAGGGAAGAGTATCGCAGCTAGAAAGATTGCACCTCAGTCACCAATCTATCGCATCATCAAGAACTTCAAGGAGAGAGGTTCCATTGTTGGCAAAAAGGCTCCAGGGCGCCCAAGAAAGACCAGCAAGCGCCAGGACCGTCTCTTAAAAGTGTTTCAGCTGTGGGAGCGGGCTACCAGCAGTGCAGAGCTTGCTCAGGAATGGCAGCAGGCAGGTGTGAGTGCATCTGCACGCACTGTGAGACTGCGGAGACTCTTGGAACAAGGCCTGGTCTCAAGGAGGGCAGCAAAGAAGCCACTTCTCTCCAGAAAACACATCAGGGACAGACTGATATTCTGCAGAAGGTCCAGGGAGTGACTGCTGAGGACTGGGGGAAAGCCATTTTCTCTGATGAATCCCCTTTTCGATTGTTTGGGACATCTGGAGAACAGCTTATTGGGAGAAGAGGAGGTGAGCGCTACCACCAGTCTTGTCTCATGCCAACTGTAAAGCATCCTGAAACCATTCATGTGTGGGGTGGCTTCTCAGCCAAGGGAATCGGCTCTCTCACAGTGTTGCCTAAAAACACAGCCATGAATAAAGAATGGGACCAGAATGTCCTCCAAGATCAACTTCTCCCAACCGTCCAAGAGCAGTTTGGCCATCAGCAATGCCTTCTCCAGCATGATGGAGCACCTTGCCATAAAGCAAAGGGGAGAACTAAATGGCTCAGGGAACAAAACAGAGAGATTTTGGGTCCATGGCCTTGAAACTCCCCAGATCTTAATCCCATTGAGAACTTGTGGTCAATCATCAAGAGAAGGGTGGCCAAACAAAAACCTACAAATTCTGACAAAATGCAAGCATTGATTGTGCAAGAATGGACGGCTATCAGTCAGGATTTGGTCCAGAAGGTGATTGAGAGCTGCCAGGGAGAATTGCAGAGTCCTGAAGAAGAAGAAGGGGCAACACTGCAAATATTACACCGCTGCACTAACTCCTTCTAACTGTCACTATAAGCTTTTATTACTCAGAATATGATTGCAATTCTATTTCTGTATGTGATAAAAACATCTGACAAACACACAGAAACCAGAGGGAGCAGATCATGTGACGAGAGGAGATTTGTGGCAGTCTCTAAACTTATGGCCATGACTGTACATAGTGTACTGCCATCACACTGGGTCGGTCACTCATGAATACAGTGATTAGTTCTATCTGTACTAAGGTTACGCTGATTCTGGCTAGCACCTTGATATGTGTAACACGGCCTGATCACTATTCCATAGCCTTGTATTGACCTCATAGACACTCAGCAGATCTGAACCATTATACCAATATTTTCACTATTAGGAAATGGCTACATCAACATTATGTCAGTGATTGTTTGGGTGGGGAGGATTTTTGTGCCCCCTCCATACCCATGTTTCATATATCTATCTATCTATCTATCTATCTATCTATCTATCTATCTATCTATCTATCTATCTATCTATCCACAACTGCTTAGATGGGGTTACACTAGGGGAGTGTGGTGTTTGGTATCCATGCATATTAACCCTATAGGCACTCGCATTAGATACTATCCCGGGGGCAGATTGTATGTTTGCTCTAAATCTGCTAATTGTTAATATCGCGAGTATGATACACACGTCACGCTCGTACACCACAGGAGGGGCTCATTCATTTTCATGATATGACGTTGAGTTTTTTAGACAAATTATATTTGGTTATATTTTAGTTATTTCAATTTTCTTCCAGTCTGTGAATTTAGGTAATATAGTGGAAGGAAAGCAGCGCCTGTGAGTTCTGCAGACAGTCCTGATAGTTGTCAGGAATCCAAGCGCTCATAAGGGAGTATTCACACACTGCAGATTTCTTGCTGCAATTTCTCTCTGCAAATTCCATTGACGTGCCGTGCACAATAACAGCGATCCCTGCAACACATCTGCTGCCTGTGAACAGAACCCAACAGGGAAAACACCAAAAAGATCTTCTGAGGCGGGTTGTAGAAGAGCGCGCTACAGGCGGAGCGGTGATATGTTAGAGCCACGGTCACACTCACACTACAGGCGGAGCGGTGACGTGTTAGAGCTGTGGTCACACTGACACTACAGGCAGAGCGGTGACGTGTTAGAGCCGCGGTCACACTGACACTACAGGCGGAGCGGTGACATGTTAGAGCCGCGGTCACACTGACACTACAGGCAGAGCGGTGACGTGTTAGAGCCCCGGTCACACTGACACTACAGGCAGAGCAGTGACATGTTAGAGCCGTGGTCACACTGACACTACAGGCGGAGCGGTGACGTGTTAGAGCCGTGGTCACACTGACACTACAGGCGGAGCGGTGACATGTTAGAGCCCTGGTCACACTGACACTACAGGCGGAGCGGTGACGTGGTAGAGCCCCGGTCACACTGACACTACAGGCGGAGTGGTGACATGTTAGAGCCCAGGTCACACTGACACTACAGGCGGAGCGGTGATGTGTTAGAGCCACGGTCACACTGACACTACAGGCGGAGCGGTGACTTGTTAGAGCCGCGGTCACACTGACACTACAGGTGGAGCGGTGACGTGTTAGAGCCGCAGTCACAGTGACACTACAGGCGGAGCGGTGACGTGTTAGAGCCGCGGTCACACTGACACTACAGGCGGAGCAGTGTTGTGTTACAGACGCAGTCACACTGACACTACAGGTGGAGCGGTGACGTGTTAGAGCCGCGGTCACACTGACACTACAGGCAGAGCGGTGACATGTTAGAGCCGCGGTCACACTGACACTACAGGCGGAGCAGTGTTGTGTTACAGACGCAGTCACACTGACACTACAGGCGGAGCGGTGACGTGTTAGAGCCGCGGTCGCACTGACACTACAGGCGGAGCGGTGACGTGTTAGAGCGGTCACACTGACACTACAGGCGTAGTGGTGACGTGTTAGAGCCGCGGTCACACTGACACTACAGGCGGAGCAGTGATGTGCTAGAGCCGCGGTCACAGACACTACAGGCGGAGCGGTGACATGTTAGAGCCCTGGTCACACTGACACTACAGGCGGAGCGGTGACGTGGTAGAGCCCCGGTCACACTGACACTACAGGCGGAGCGGTGAAATGTTAGAGCCCTGGTCACACTGACACTACAGGCGGAGCGGTGACATGTTAGAGCTACGGTCACACTGACACTACAGGTGGAGCAGTGTTGTGTTACAGACGCAGTCACACTGACACTACAGGCGGAGCGGTGACATGTTAGAGCCGCGGTCACACTGACACTACAGGCGGAGCGGTGACACTACAGGCGGAGCGGTGACGTGGTAGAGCTGCGGTCACACTGACACTACAGGCGGAGCAGTGTTGTGTTACAGACGCAGTCACACTGACACTACAGGCGGAGCGGTGACGTGTTAGAGCCGCGGTCACACTGACACTACAGGCGGAGCAGTGTTGTGTTACAGACGCAGTCACACTGACACTACAGGCAGAGCGGTGACGTGTTAGAGCCGCGGTCACACTGACACTACAGGCGGAGCGGTGACGTGTAAGAGCGGTCACACTGACACTACAGGCGGAGCGGTGACGTGTTAGAGCCGTGGTCACACTGACACTACAGGCAGAGCGGTGACGTGTTAGAGCCGCGGTCACACTGGCACTACAGGCGGAGCAGTGTTGTGTTACAGACGCAGTCACACTGACACTACAGGCGGAGCGGTGACGTGTTAGAGCCGCGGTCACACTGACACTACAGGCGGAGCAGTGTTGTGTTACAGACGCAGTCACACTGACACTACAGGCGGAGCGGTGACGTGTTAGAGCCGCGGTCACACTGACACTACAGGCGGAGCGGTGACGTGTTAGAGCGGTCACACTGACACTACAGGCGTAGTGGTGATGTGTTAGAGCCGCGGTCACACTGACACTACAGGCGGAGCAGTGACGTGTTAGAGCCGCGGTCACACTGACACTACAGGCGGAGCGGTGACGTGGTAGAGCCCCGGTCACACTGACACTACAGGCGGAGTGGTGACATGTTAGAGCCCAGGTCACACTGACACTACAGGCGGAGCGGTGACATGTTAGAGCCACGGTCACACTGACACTACAGGCGGAGCGGTGATGTGTTAGAGCCACGGTCACACTGACACTACAGGCGGAGCGGTGACGTGTTAGAGCCGCGGTCACACTGACACTACAGGTGGAGCGGTGACGTGTTAGAGCCGCAGTCACAGTGACACTACAGGCGGAGCAGTGTTGTGTTACAGACGCAGTCACACTGACACTACAGGTGGAGCGGTGACGTGTTAGAGCCGCTGTCACACTGACACTACAGGCAGAGCGGTGACATGTTAGAGCCGCGGTCACACTGACACTACAGGCGGAGCAGTGTTGTGTTACAGACGCAGTCACACTGACACTACAGGCGGAGCGGTGACGTGTTAGAGCCGCGGTCACACTGACACTACAGGTGGAGCGGTGACGTGTTAGAGCCGCGGTCACACTGACACTACAGGCGGAGCAGTGATGTGCTAGAGCTGCGGTC
The DNA here is from genome assembly GCF_031893055.1 of Leptodactylus fuscus. Classification (NCBI taxonomy): domain Eukaryota; kingdom Metazoa; phylum Chordata; class Amphibia; order Anura; family Leptodactylidae; genus Leptodactylus; species Leptodactylus fuscus. The sequence goes on along the minus strand of NC_134268.1, from coordinate 435,817 downwards.
ACAGACACTACAGGCGGAGCGGTGACATGTTAGAGCCCTGGTCACACTGACACTACAGGCGGAGCGGTGACGTGGTAGACCCCCGGTCACACTGACACTACAGGCGGAGCGGTGAAATGTTAGAGCCCTGGTCACACTGACACTACAGGCGGAGCGGTGACATGTTAGAGCTACGGTCACACTGACACTACAGGTGGAGCAGTGTTGTGTTACAGACGCAGTCACACTGACACTACAGGCGGAGCGGTGACATGTTAGAGCCGCGGTCACACTGACACTACAGGTGGAGCGGTGACACTACAGGCGGAGCGGTGACGTGGTAGAGCTGCGGTCACACTGACACTACAGGCGGAGCAGTGTTGTGTTACAGACGCAGTCACACTGACACTACAGGCAGAGCGGTGACGTGTTAGAGCCGCGGTCACACTGACACTACAGGCGGAGCGGTGACGTGTTAGAGCCGTGGTCACACTGACACTACAGGCAGAGCGGTGACGTGTTAGAGCCGCGGTCACACTGGCACTACAGGCGGAGCAGTGTTGTGTTACAGACGCAGTCACACTGACACTACAGGCGGAGCGGTGACGTGTTAGAGCCGCGGTCACACTGACACTACAGGCGGAGCAGTGTTGTGTTACAGACGCAGTCACACTGACACTACAGGCGGAGCGGTGACGTGTTAGAGCCGCGGTCACACTGACACTACAGGCAGAGCGGTGACGTGTTAGAGCCGCGGTCACACTGACACTACAGGCGGAGCGGTGACGTGTAAGAGCGGTCACACTGACACTACAGGCGGAGCGGTGACGTGTTAGAGCCGTGGTCACACTGACACTACAGGCAGAGCGGTGACGTGTTAGAGCCGCGGTCACACTGGCACTACAGGCGGAGCGGTGACGTGTTAGAGCGGTCACACTGACACTACAGGCAGAGCGGTGACGTGTTAGAGCCGCGGTCACACTGACACTACAGGCGGAGTGGTGAAGTGTTAGGGCCGCGGTCACACTGACATTGCGGAATCACAACTCATTATACAGGCGGTTATTGAGCTAAAGCAGAAGCGTCTGCAAAAAGAAGGAAGAAGATAAAGGAGACGTCTCTAGTTTTATCCAGGACTGGGTCTCACTCAAGAAACTGCATCAAAAACTGGTGGTGTGATTGTAGCCCAAAAGAGGACATGCTCAGGTTTTTTGATACAATATTTGGAGACAAATCCAGAATTGTAGAGAAGCTGTGAGGACGGACAGGACGGTCCCTATACATTCTCCCACCTCCTGCATCAGATAACCTGAACAGACCTCTATAGTTACTGCAGACTTTTTGTTACATTGTTTTGCACGTTGTGGACTGATCTCGTTGCATTCTGTGAATCCTCTTTCTCCGTCACCACCTCGGATCCATCTCTCCATGTAATGGCCAGCGCAGCTTCTGGATCTTCTCCAGCTTTCTAGCACGTCTGCAGCTCCTGATGATGTCACCGCAGACGTCTCTGGACAATTATCTTCTGAGGTCCGGATTAGATGCGCTCGGCTGATCCCAGACTGAAGGCGATGCTCATCACCTGTAGTTCTCTGCGGCCCGGACGTGTTCAATGAGACGAGGAGTCAATATTATCCTGACATAAGCCGTCTCCATGTACACAAATGATTAAGATGAAATCCCAACAGGAGGTGACTGCTGATGGATCCCGACTGGCCTGCCAGTGATTAGGAGCTGCGGCGGGTCTGTCACTGTAACATGGACAGCCCGGATACGTTACATATAGGAAGAACACGTGACTGCTATAGGGCCCATACAAAGAGGGGCCACGCTACACTGCTACTCCTGGCAGCTAATATAGTTATAGCATATTCTACAGCATCTATTAAGGGGAGCTCACTGTGCAGAGACTATACACCCACCATTGTATACCGTATACAGTGTCTAGTGGTGCCTGTATAATCTGTATGTAGTGAGCTCCCTCTAGTGGTGACTGTATAATCTGTATGTAGTGAGCTCCCCCTAGTGGTGACTGTATAATCTGTATGTAGTGAGCTCCCTCTAGTGGTGACTGTATAATCTGTATGTAGTGAGCTCCCTCTAGTGGTGACTGTATAATCTGTATGTAGTGAGCTCCTCCTAGTGGTGACTGTATAATCTGTATGTAGTGAGCTCCTCCTAGTGGTGACTGTATAATCTGTATGTAGTGAGCTCCTCCTAGTGGTGACAGTATAACCTGTATGTAGTGAGCTCCCTCTAGTGGTGACTGTATAATCTGTATGTAGTGAGCTCCTCCTAGTGGTGACTGTATAATCTGTATGTAGTGAGCGCCCCATAGTGGTGACTGTATAATCTGTATGTAGTGAGCTCCCTCTAGTGGTGACTGTATAATCTGTATGTAGTGAGCTCCCTCTAGTGGTGACTGTATAATCTGTATGTAGTGAGCTCCCTCTAGTGGTGACTGTATAATCTGTATGTAGTGAGCTCCCCCTAGTGGTGACTGTATAATCTGTATGTAGTGAGCTCCCCCTAGTGGTGACTGTATAATCTGTATGTAATGAGCTCCCTCTAGTGGTGACTGTATAATCTGTATGTAATGAGCTCCCCCTAGTGGTGACTGTATAATCTGTATGTAGTGAGCTCCCCCTAGTGGTGACTGTATAATCTGTATGTAATGAGCTCCCTCTAGTGGTGACTGTATAATCTGTATGTAGTGAGCTCCTCCTAGTGGTGACTGTATAATCTGTATGTAGTGAGCGCCCCATAGTGGTGACTGTATAATCTGTATGTAGTGAGCTCCCCCTAGTGATGACTGTATAATCTGTATGTAGTGAGCTCCCCCTAGTGATGACTGTATAATCTGTATGTAGTGAGCTCCCTCTAGTGGTGACTGTATAATCTGTATGTAGTGAGCTCCCCCTAGTGGTGACTGTATAATCTGTATGTAGTGAGCTCCCCCTAGTGGTGACTGTATAATCTGTATGTAGTGAGCTCCCTCTAGTGGTGACTGTATAATCTATATGTAGTGAGCTCCCTCTAGTGGTGACTGTATAATCTGTATGTAGTGAGCTCCCCCTAGTGGTGACTGTATAATCTGTATGTAGTGAGCTCCTCCTAGTGGTGACTGTATAATCTGTATGTAGTGAGCTCCCTCTAGTGGTGACTGTATAATCTGTATGTAATGAGCTCCCCCTAGTGGTGACTGTATAATCTGTATGTAGTGAGCTCCCCCTAGTAATGACTGTATAATCTGTATGTAATGAGCTCCCCCTAGTGGTGACTGTATAATCTGTATGTAGTGAGCTCCCTCTAGTGGTGACTGTATAATCTGTATGTAGTGAGCTCCCCCTAGTGGTGACTGTATAATCTGTATGTAGTGAGCTCCCTCTAGTGGTGACTCTATAATCTGTATGTAGTGAGCTCCTCCTAGTGGTGACTGTATAATCTGTATGTAGTGAGCGCCCCCTAGTGGTGACTGTATAATCTGTATGTAGTGAGCTCCCTCTAGTGGTGACTGTATAATCTGTATGTAGTGAGCTCCTCCTAGTGGTGACTGTATAATCTGTATGTAGTGAGCTCCCCCTAGTGATGACTGTATAATCTGTATGTAGTGAGCTCCCCCTAGTGATGACTGTATAATCTGTATGTAGTGAGCTCCCTCTAGTGGTGACTGTATAATCTATATGTAGTGAGCTCCCTCTAGTGGTGACTGTATAATCTGTATGTAGTGAGCTCCCCCTAGTGGTGACTGTATAATCTGTATGTAGTGAGCTCCTCCTAGTGGTGACTGTATAATCTGTATGTAGTGAGCTCCCCCTAGTGGTGACTGTATAATCTGTATGTAGTGAGCTCCCTCTAGTGGTGACTGTATAATCTGTATGTAGTGAGCTCCCCCTAGTGGTGACTGTATAATCTGTATGTAGTGAGCTCCCCCTAGTGGTGACTGTATAATCTGTATGTAATGAGCTCCCCCTAGTGGTGACTGTATAATCTGTATGTAGTGAGCTCCCCCTAGTGGTGACTGTATAATCTGTATGTAGTGAGCTCCTCCTAGTGGTGACTGTACAATCTGTATGTAGTGAGCACCCTCTAGTGGTGACTGTATAATCTGAATGTAGTGAGCTCCCTCTAGTGGTGACTGTATAATCTGTATGTAGTGAGCTCCCTCTAGTGGTGACTGTATAATCTGTATGTAGTGAGCTCCTCCTAGTGGTGACTGTACAATCTGTATGTAGTGAGCACCCTCTAGTGGTGACTGTATAATCTGAATGTAGTGAGCTCCTCCTAGTGGTGACTGTATAATCTGTATGTAGTGAGCTCCCTCTAGTGGTGACTGTATAATCTGTATGTAGTGAGCTCCCTCTAGTGGTGACTGTATAATCTGTATGTAGTGAGCTCCCCCTAGTGGTGACTGTATAATCTGTATGTAATGAGTTCCCTCTAGTGGTGACTGTATAATCTGTATGTAGTGAGCTCCCTCTAGTGGTGACTGTATAATATGTATGTAGTGAGCTCCCTCTAGTGGTGACTGTATAATCTATGTGTAGTGAGCTCCCCCTAGTGGTGACTGTACAATCTGTATGTAGTGAGCTCCCTCTAGTGGTGACTGTATAATCTGAATGTAGTGAGCTCCCCCTAGTGGTGACTGTATAATCTGTATGTAGTGAGCTCCTCCTAGTGGTGACTGTATAATCTGTATGTAGTGAGCTCCCCCTAGTGATGACTGTATAATCTGTATGTAGTGAGCTCCCCCTAGTGATGACTGTATAATCTGTATGTAGTGAGCTCCCTCTAGTGGTGACTGTATAATCTATATGTAGTGAGCTCCCTCTAGTGGTGACTGTATAATCTGTATGTAGTGAGCTCCCCCTAGTGGTGACTGTATAATCTGTATGTAGTGAGCTCCTCCTAGTGGTGACTGTATAATCTGTATGTAGTGAGCTCCCTCTAGTGGTGACTGTATAATCTGTATGTAATGAGCTCCCCCTAGTGGTGACTGTATAATCTGTATGTAGTGAGCTCCCCCTAGTAATGACTGTATAATCTGTATGTAGTGAGCTCCCCCTAGTGGTGACTGTATAATCTGTATGTAGTGAGCTCCCTCTAGTGGTGACTGTATAATCTGTATGTAGTGAGCTCCTCCTAGTGGTGATTGTATAATCTGTATGTAGTGAGCGCCCCCTAGTGGTGACTGTATAATCTGTATGTAGTGAGCTCCCTCTAGTGGTGACTGTATAATCTGTATGTAGTGAGCTCCTCCTAGTGGTGACTGTATAATCTGTATGTAGTGAGCTCCCCCTAGTGATGACTGTATAATCTGTATGTAGTGAGCTCCCCCTAGTGATGACTTTATAATCTGTATGTAGTGAGCTCCCTCTAGTGGTGACTGTATAATCTGTATGTAATGAGCTCCCCCTAGTGGTGACTGTATAATCTGTATGTAGTGAGCTCCTCCTAGTGGTGACTGTACAATCTGTATGTAGTGAGCTCCCCCAAGTAATGACTGTATAATCTGTATGTAGTGAGCTCCCCCTAGTGGTGACTGTATAATCTGTATGTAGTGAGCTCCCTCTAGTGGTGATTGTATAATCTGTATGTAATGAGCTCCCCCTAGTGGTGACTGTATAATCTGTATGTAGTGAGCACCCTCTAGTGGTGACTGTATAATCTGAATGTAGTGAGCTCCTCCTAGTGGTGACTGTATAATCTGTATGTAGTGAGCTCCCTCTAGTGGTGACTGTATAATCTGTATGTAGTGAGCTCCCTCTAGTGGTGACTGTATAATCTGTATGTAGTGAGCTCCCCCTAGTGGTGACTGTACAATCTGTATGTAGTGAGCTCCCTCTAGTGGTGACTGTATAATCTGTATGTAGTGAGCTCCCTCTAGTGGTGACTGTATAATCTGTATGTAGTGAGCTCCCTCTAGTGGTGACTGTATAATCTGTATGTAGTGAGCTCCCCCTAGTGGTGACTGTACAATCTGTATGTAGTGAGCTCCCCCTAGTGGTGACTGTATAATCTGTATGTAGTGAGCTCCCTCTAGTGGTGACTGTATAATCTGAATGTAGTGAGCTCCTCCTAGTGGTGACTGTATAATCTGTATGTAGTGAGCTCCCTCTAGTGGTGACTGTATAAACTGTATGTAGTGAGCTCCCTCTAGTGGTGACTGTATAATCTGTATGTAGTGAGCTCCCTCTAGTGGTGACTGTATAATCTGTATGTAGTGAGCTCCCTCTAGTGGTGACTGTATAATCTATGTGTAGTGAGCTCCAACTAGTGGTGACTGTATAATCTGTATGTAGTGAGCTCCCCCTAGTGGTGACTGTATAATCTGTATGTAGTGAGCTCCTCCTAGTACTGACTGTATAATCTGTATGTAGTGAGCTCACTCTAGTGGTGACTGTATAATCTGTATGTAGTGAGCTCCCTCTAGTGGTGACTGTATAATCTGTATGTAGTGAGCTCCCCCTGGTAATGACTGTATAATCTGTATGTAGTGAGCTCCCTCTAGTGGTGACTGTATAATCTGTATGTAGTGAGCTCCCCCTAGTGGTGACTGTATAATCTGTATGTAGTGAGCTCCCCCTAGTGGTGGCTGTATAATCTGTATGTAGTGAGCTCCCCCTAGTGGTGACTGTATAATCTGTATGTAGTGAGCTCCTCCTAGTGGGGACTGTATAATATGTATGTAGTGAGCTCCCTCTAGTATTGACTGTATAATCTGTATGTAGTGAGCTCCCCCTAGTGGTGACTGTATAATCTGTATGTAGTGAGCTCCCCCTAGTATTGACTGTATAATCTGTATGTAGTGAGCTCCCCCTAGTGGTGACTGTATAATCTGTATGTAGTGAGCTCCCCCTAGTGGTGACTGTATAATCTGTATGTAGTGAGCTCCCCCTAGTGGTGACTGTATAATCTGTATGTAGTGAGCTCCTCCTAGTGGGGACTGTATAATATGTATGTAGTGAGCTCCCTCTAGTATTGACTGTATAATCTGTATGTAGTGAGCTCCCCCTAGTGGTGACTGTATAATCTGTATGTAGTGAGCTCCCCCTAGTATTGACTGTATAATCTGTATGTAGTGAGCTCCCCCTAGTGGTGACTGTATAATCTGTATGTAGTGAGCTCCTCCTAGTGGTGACTGTATAATCTGTATGTAGTGAGCTCCTCCTAGTGGGGACTGTATAATATGTATGTAGTGAGCTCCCTCTAGTATTGACTGTATAATCTGTATGTAGTGAGCTCCCCCTAGTGGTGACTGTATAATCTGTATGTAGTGAGCTCCCCCTAGTATTGACTGTATAATCTGTATGTAGTGAGCTCCCCCTAGTGGTGACTGTATAATCTGTATGTAGTGAGCTCCCCCCTAGTGGTGACTGTATAATCTGTATGTAGTGAGCTCCCTCTAGTGGTGACTGTATAATCTGTATGTAGTGAGCTCCTCCTAGTGGTGACTGTATAATCTGTATGTAGTGAGCGCCCCCTAGTGGTGACTGTATAATCTGTATGTAGTGAGCTCCCTCTAGTGGTGACTGTATAATCTGTATGTAGTGAGCTCCCCCTAGTGATGACTGTATAATCTGTATGTAGTGAGCTCCCTCTAGTGGTGACTGTATAATCTATATGTAGTGAGCTCCCTCTAGTGGTGACTGTATAATCTGTATGTAGTGAGCTCCCCCTAGTGGTGACTGTATAAGCTGTATGTAGTGAGCTCCTCCTAGTGGTGACTCTATAATCTGTATGTAGTGAGCTCCCTCTAGTGGTGACTGTATAATCTGTATGTAGTGAGCTCCTCCTAGTGGTGACTGTATATACTGTATGTAGTGAGCTCCCCCTAGTGGTGACTGTATAATCTGTATGTAGTGAGCTCCCTCTAGTGGTGACTGTATAATCTGTATGTAGTGAGCTCCTCCTAGTGGTGACTGTATAATCTGTATGTAGTGAGCTCCCCCTAGTATTGACTGTATAATCTGTATGTAGTGAGCTCCTCCTAGTGGTGACTGTATATACTGTATGTAGTGAGCTCCCTCTAGTGGTGATTGTATAATCTGTATATAGTGAGCTCCTCTAGTGGTGACTGTATAATCTATATGTAGTGAGCTCCCTCTAGTGGTGACTGTATAATCTGTATGTAGTGAGCTCCCCTTAGTGGTGACTGTATAATCTGTATGTAGTGAGCTCCTCCTAGTGGTGACTGTATAATCTGTATGTAGTGAGCTCCCTCTAGTGGTGACTGTATAATCTGTATGTAGTGAGCTCCCTCCTAGTGGTGACTGTATAATCTGTATGTAGTGAGCTCCCCCTAGTGGTGACTGTATAATCTGTATGTAGTGAGCTCCTCCTAGTGGTGACTGTATAATCTGTATGTAGTGAGCTCCTCCTAGTGGTGACTGTATAATCTGTATGTAATGAGCTCCCCCTAGTGGTGACTGTATAATCTGTATGTAGTGAGCTCCCCCTAGTAATGACTGTATAATCTGTATGTAGTGAGCTCCCCCTAGTGGTGACTGTACAATCTGTATGTAGTGAGCTCCTCCTAGTGGGGACTGTATAATCTGTATGTAGTGAGCTCCCTCTAGTGGTGACTGTATAATCTGTATGTAGTGAGCTCCCTCTAGTGGTGACTGTATAATCTGTATGTAGTGAGCTCCTCCTAGTGGGGACTGTATAATCTTTATGTAGTGAGCTCCCTCTAGTGGTGACTGTATAATCTGTATGTAGTGAGCTCCCTCTAGTGGTGACTGTATAATCTGTATGTAGTGAGCGCCCCCTAGTGGTGACTGTATAATCTGTATGTAGTGAGCTCCTCCTAGTGGGGACTGTATAATCTGTATGTAGTGAGCTCCCTCTAGTGGTGACTGTATAATCTGTATGTAGTGAGCTCCCCCTAGTGGTGACTGTATAATCTGTATGTAGTGAGCTCCTCCTAGTGGGGACTGTATAATCTGTATGTAGTGAGCTCCCTCTAGTGGTGACTGTATAATCTGTATGTAGTGAGCTCCCCCTAGTGGTGACTGTATAATCTGTATGTAGTGAGCTCCCTCTAGTGGTGACTGTATAATCTGAATGTAGTGAGCTCCCCCTAGTGGTGACTGTATAATCTGTATGTAGTGAGCTCCTCCTAGTGGTGACTGTATAATCTGTATGTAGTGAGCTCCCCCTAGTGGTGACTGTATAATCTGTATGTAGTGAGCTCCCTCTAGTGGTGACTGTATAATCTGAATGTAGTGAGCTCCCCCTAGTGGTGACTGTATAATCTGTATGTAGTGAGCTCCTCCTAGTGGTGACTGTATAATCTGTATGTAGTGAGCTCCTCCTAGTGGTGACTGTATAATCGGTATGCAGTGAGCTCCCTCTAGTGGTGACTGTATAATCTGTATGTAGTGAGCTCCCTCTAGTGGTGACTGTATAATCTGAATGTAGTGAGCTCCCCCTAGTGGTGACTGTATAATCTGTATGTAGTGAGCTCCCTCTAGTGGTGACTGTATATACTGTATGTAGTGAGCTCCCCCTAGTGGTGACTGTATAATCTGTATGTCGTGAGTGATTAGATACACAGCTCAGGATACAGTATCACACAGGATAGAATTAGATACACAGCTCAGTATACAGTATCACACAGGATAGGATTAGATACACAGCTCAGTATACAGTATCACACAGGATAGGATTAGATACAGCTCAGTATACAGTATCACACAGGATAGAATTAGATACACAGCTCAGTATACAGTATCACACAGGATAGGATTAGATACAGCTCAGTATACAGTATCACACAGGATAGGATTAGATACACAGCTCAGTATACAGTATCACACAGGATAGGATTAGATACACAGCTCAGTATACAGTATCACACAGGATAGGATTAGATACACAGCTCAGTATACAGTATCACACAGGATAGAATTAGATACACAGCTCAGTATACAGTATCACACAGGATAGGATTAGATACAGCTCAGTATACAGTATCACACAGGATAGGATTAGATACACAGCTCAGTATACAGTATCACACAGGATAGGATTAGATACACAGCTCAGTATACAGTATCACACAGGATAGGATTAGATACAGCTCAGTATACAGTATCACACAGGATAGGATTAGATACACAGCTCAGTATACAGTATCACACAGGATAGGATTAGATACACAGCTCAGAATACAGTATCACACAGGATAGGATTAGATACACAGCTCAGTATACAGTATCACACAGGATAGGATTAGATACAGCTCAGTATACAGTATCACACAGGATAGGATTAGATACACAGCTCAGTATACAGTATCACACAGGATAGGATTAGATATACAGCTCAGTATACAGTATCACACAGGATGGGATTAGATACACAACTCAGTATACAGTATCACACAGGATAGGATTAGATACACGGCTCAGTATACAGTATCACACAGGATAGGATTAGATACACAGCTCAGTATACAGTATTGCACAGGATGGGATTAGATACACAGCTCAGTATACAGTATCACACAGGATGGGATTAGATACACAGCTCAGTATACAGTATCACACAGGATAGGATTAGATACACAGCTCAGTATACAGTATCACACAGGATAGGATTAGATACAGCTCAGTATACAGTATCACACAGGGTAGGATTAGATACACAGCTCAGTATACAGTATCACACAGGATAGGATTAGATACACAGCTCAGTATACAGTATCACACAGGATAGGATTAGATACACAGCTCAGTATACAGTATCACACAGGATAGGATTAGATACACAGCTCAGTATACTGTATCACACAGGATAGGATTAGATACACAGCTCAGTATACAGTATCACACAGGATGGGATTAGATACACAGCTCAGTATACAGTATCACACAGGATATAATTAGATACACAGCTTAGTATACAGTATCACACAGGATGGATTAGATACACAGCTCAGTATACAGTATCACACAGGATGGGATTAGATACACAGCTCAGTATACAGTATCACACAGGATAAGATTAGATACACAGCTCAGTATACAGTATCACACAGGATGGGATTAGATACACAGCTCAGTATACTGTATCACACAGGATAGGATTAGATACACAGCTCAGTATACAGTATCACACAGGATAGGATTAGATACACAGCTCAGTATACAGTATCACACAGGATAGGATTAGATACACAGCTCAGTATACAGTATCACACAGGATAGGATTAGATATACAGCTCAGTATACAGTATCACACAGGATAGGATTAGATACAGCTCAGTATACAGTATCACACGGGATAGGATTAGATACACAGCTCAGTATACAGTATCACACAGGATAGGATTAGATACACAGCTCAGTATACAGTATCACACAGGATAGGATTAGATACAGCTCAGTATACAGTATCACACAGGATAAGATTAGATACACAGCTCAGTATACAGTATCACACAGGATAAGATTAGATACACAGCTCAGTATACAGTATCACACAGGATGGGATTAGATACACAGCTCAGTATACTGTATCACACAGGATAGGATTAGATACACAGCTCAGTATACAGTATCACACAGGATAGGATTAGATACACAGCTCAGTATACAGTATCACACAGGATAGGATTAGATACACAGCTCAGTATACAGTATCACACAGGATAGGATTAGATATACAGCTCAGTATACAGTATCACACAGGATAGGATTAGATACAGCTCAGTATACAGTATCACACAGGATAGGATTAGATACACAGCTCAGTATACAGTATCACACAGGATAGGATTAGATACACAGCTCAGTATACAGTATCACACAGGATAGGATTAGATATACAGCTCAGTATACAGTATCACACAGGATAGGATTAGATACAGCTCAGTATACAGTATCACACAGGATATAATTAGATACACAGCTTAGTATACAGTATCACACAGGATGGGATTAGATACACAGCTCAGTATACAGTATCACACAGGATATAATTAGATACACAGCTCAGTATACAGTATCACACAGGATAGGATTAGATACACAGCTCAGTATACAGTATCACACAGGATAGGATTAGATACACAGCTCAGTATACAGTATCACACAGGATAGGATTAGATACACAGCTCAGTATACAGTATCACACAGGATAGGATTAGATACACAGCTCAGTATACCGTATCACACAGGATATAATTAGATACACAGCTCAGTATACAGTATCACACAGGATAGGATTAGATACACAGCTCAGTATACAGTATCACACAGGATAGGATTAGATACACAGCTCAGTATACTGTATCACACAGGATAGGATTAGATACACAGATCAGTATACAGTATCACACAGGATAGGATTAGATATACAGCTCAGTATACAGTATCACACAGGATAGGATTAGATACACGGCTCAGTATACAGTATCACACAGGATAGGATTAGATACACAGCTCAGTATACAGTATCACACAGGATAGGATTAGATACACAGCTCAGTATACAGTATCACACAGGATAGGATTAGATACACAGCTCAGTATACAGTATCACACAGGATAGGATTAGATACACAGCTCAGTATACAGTATCACACAGGATGGGATTAGATACACAGCTCAGTATACAGTATCACACAGGATAGGATTAGATACACAGCTCAGTATACAGTATCACACAGGATGGGATTAGATACACAGCTCAGTATACAGTATCACACAGGATGGGATTAGATACACAGCTCAGTATACTGTATCACACAGGATAGGATTAGATACAGCTCAGTATACAGTATCACACAGGGTAGGATTAGATACACAGCTCAGTATACAGTATCACACAGGATCGGATTAGATGCAGCTCAGTATACAGTATCACACAGGATAGGATTAGATACACAGCTCAGTACACAATATCACACAGGATAGGATTAGATACAGCTCAGTATACAGTATCACACAGGATAGGATTAGATACACAGCTCAGTATACAGTATCACACAGGATAGGATTAGATACAGCTCAGTATACAGTATCACACAGGATAGGATTAGATACACAGCTCAGTATACAGTATCACACAGGATAGGATTAGATACACAGCTCAGTATACAGTATCACACAGGATAGGATTAGATACACAGCTCAGTATACAGTATCACACAGGATAGGATTAGATACACAGCTCAGTATACAGTATCACACAGGATAGGATTAGATACACAGCTCAGTATACAGTATCACAAAGGATAGGATTAGATACACAGCTCAGTGTACAGTATCACACAGGATAGGATTAGATACACAGCTCAGTATACAGTATCACACAGGATTAGATACAGCTCAGTATACAGTATCACACAGGATAGGATTAGATACAGCTCAGTATACAGTATCACACAGGATAGGATTAGATACACAGCTCAGTATACAGTATCACACAGGATAGGATTAGATACACAGCTCAGTATACTGTTTCACACAGGATAGGATTAGATACACAGCTCAGTATACAATATCACACAGGATAGGATTAGATACACAGCTCAGTATACAGTATCACACAGGATAGGATTAGATACAGCTCAGTATACAGTATCACACAGGATAGGATTAGATACACAGCTCAGTATACAGTATCACACAGGATAGGATTAGATACACAGCTCAGTATACAGTATCACACAGGATAGGATTAGATACACAGCTCAGTATACAGTATCACACAGGATAGGATTAGATACACAGCTCAGTATACAGTATCACAAAGGATAGGATTAGATACACAGCTCAGTGTACAGTATCACACAGGATAGGATTAGATACACAGCTCAGTATACAGTATCACACAGGATAGGATTAGATACAGCTCAGTATACAGTATCACACAGGATAGGATTAGATACACAGCTCAGTATACAGTATCACACAGGATAGGATTAGATATACAGCTCAGTATACAGTATCACACAGGATAGGATTAGATACACGGCTCAGTATACAGTATCACACAGGATAGGCTTAGATACACAGCTCAGTATACAATATCACACAGGATAGGATTAGATACAGCTCAGTATACAGTATCACACAGGATAGGATTAGATACACAGCTCAGTATACAGTATCACACAGGATAGGATTAGATACACAGCTCAGTATACAGTATCACACAGGATAGGATTAGATACACAGCTCAGTATACAGTATCACACAGGATAGGATTAGATACACAGCTCAGTATACAGTATTACACAGGATGGGATTAGATACACAGCTCAGTATACAGTATCACACAGGATAGGATTAGATACACAGCTCAGTATACAGTATCACACAGGATGGGATTAGATACACAGCTCAGTATACAGTATCACACAGGATGGGATTAGATACACAGCTCAGTATACTGTATCACACAGGATAGGATTAGATACAGCTCAGTATACAGTATCACACAGGGTAGGATTAGATACACAGCTCAGTATACAGTATCACACAGGATCGGATTAGATGCAGCTCAGTATCACACAGGATAGGATTAGATACACAGCTCAGTACACAATATCACACAGGATAGGATTAGATACAGCTCAGTATACAGTATCACACAGGATAGGATTAGATACACAGCTCAGTATACAGTATCACACAGGATAGGATTAGATACAGCTCAGTATACAGTATCACACAGGATAGGATTAGATACACAGCTCAGTATACAGTATCACACAGGATAGGATTAGATACACAGCTCAGTATACAGTATCACAAAGGATAGGATTAGATACACAGCTCAGTGTACAGTATCACACAGGATAGGATTAGATACACAGCTCAGTATACAGTATCACACAGGATTAGATACAGCTCAGTATACAGTATCACACAGGATAGGATTAGATACACAGCTCAGTATACAGTATCACACAGGATAGGATTAGATACACAGCTCAGTATACAGTATCACACAGGATAGGATTAGATACACAGCTCAGTATACTGTTTCACACAGGATAGGATTAGATACACAGCTCAGTATACAGTATCACACAGGATAGGATTAGATACACAGCTCAGTATACAGTATCACACAGGATTAGATACAGCTCAGTATACAGTATCACACAGGATAGGATTAGATACAGCTCAGTATACAGTATCACACAGGATAGGATTAGATACAGCTCAGTATACAGTATCACACAGGATAGGATTAGATACACAGCTCAGTATACAGTATCACACAGGATAGGATTAGATACACGGCTCAGTATACAGTATCACACAGGATTAGATACAGCTCAGTATACAGTATCACACAGGATAGGATTAGATACAGCTCAGTATACAGTATCACACAAGATAGGATTAGATACAGCTCAGTATACAGTATCACACAGGATAGGATTAGATACACAGCTCAGTATACATTTTCACACAGGATATAATTAGATACACAGCTCAGTATACAGTATCACACAGGATAGGATTAGATACACAGCTCAGTATACAATATCACACAGGATAGGATTAGATACACAGCTCAGTATACAGTATCACACAGGATAGGATTAGATACACAGCTCAGTATACAGTATCACACAGGATTAGATACAGCTCAGTATACAGTATCACACAGGATAGGATTAGATACAGCTCAGTATACAGTATCACACAAGATAGGATTAGATACAGCTCAGTATACAGTATCACACAGGATAGGATTAGATACACAGCTCAGTATACATTTTCACACAGGATATAATTAGATACACAGCTCAGTATACAGTATCACACAGGATAGGATTAGATACACAGCTCAGTATACAATATCACACAGGATAGGATTAGATACACAGCTCAGTATACAGTATCACACAGGATAGGATTAGATACACAGCTCAGTATACAGTATCACACAGGATAGGATTAGATACACAGCTCAGTATACTGTATCACACAGGATAGGATTAGATACACAGCTCAGTATACAATATCACACAGGATAGGATTAGATACACAGCTCAGTATACAGTATCACACAGGATAGGATTAGATACACAGCTCAGTATACAGTATCACACAGGATTAGATACAGCTCAGTATACAGTATCACACAGGATAGGATTAGATACAGCTCAGTATACAGTATCACACAGGATAGGATTAGATACACAGCTCAGTATACAGTATCACACAGGATAGGATTAGATACACAGCTCAGTATACTGTTTCACACAGGATAGGATTAGATACACAGCTCAGTATACAGTATCACACAGGATAGGATTAGATACACAGCTCAGTATACAGTATCACACAGGATTAGATACAGCTCAGTATACAGTATCACACAGGATAGGATTAGATACAGCTCAGTATACAGTATCACACAGGATAGGATTAGATACACAGCTCAGTATACAATATCACACAGGATAGGATTAGATACACAGCTCAGTATACAGTATCACACAGGATAGGATTAGATACAGCTCAGTATACAGTATCACACAGGATAGGATTAGATACACAGCGCAGTATACAGTATCACACAGGATAGGATTAGATATACAGCTCAGTATACAGTATCACACAGGATAGGATTAGATACACGGCTCAGTATACAGTATCACACAGGATAGGCTTAGATACACAGCTCAGTATACAATATCACACAGGATAGGATTAGATACAGCTCAGTATACAGTATCACACAGGATAGGATTAGATACACAGCTCAGTATACAGTATCACACAGGATAGGATTAGATACACAGCTCAGTATACAGTATCACACAGGATAGGATTAGATACACAGCTCAGTATACAGTATCACACAGGATAGGATTAGATACACAGCTCAGTATACAGTATCACACAGGATAGAATTAGATACACAGCTCAGTATACAGTATCACACAGGATAGGATTAGATACAGCTCAGTATACAGTATCACACAGGATAGGATTAGATACACAGCTCAGTATACAGTATCACACAGGATAGGATTAGATACACAGCTCAGTATACAGTATCACACAGGATAGGATTAGATACAGCTCAGTATACAGTATCACACAAGATAGGATTAGATACAGCTCAGTATACAGTATCACACAGGATAGGATTAGATACACAGCTCAGTATACATTTTCACACAGGATATGATTAGATACACAGCTCAGTATACAGTATCACACAGGATAGGATTAGATACACAGCTCAGTATACAGTATCACACAGGATAGGATTAGATACACAGCTCAGTATACAGTATCACACAGGATAGGATTAGATACACAGCTCAGTATACAGTATCACACAGGATAGAATTAGATACACAGCTCAGTATACAGTATCACACAGGATAGGATTAGATACAGCTCAGTATACAGTATCACACAGGATAGGATTAGATACACAGCTCAGTATACAGTATCACACAGGATAGGATTAAATACACAGCTCAGTATACAGTATCACACAGGATAGGATTAGATACAGCTCAGTATACAGTATCACACAGGATAGGATTAGATACACAGCTCAGTATACAGTATCACACAGGATAGGATTAGATACACAGCTCAGTATACAGTATCACACAGGATAGGATTAGATACACAGCTCAGTATACAGTATCACACAGGATAGGATTAGATACAGCTCAGTATACAGTATCACACAGGATAGGATTAGATACACAGCTCAGTATACAGTATCACACAGGATAGGATTAGATATACAGCTCAGTATACAGTATCACACAGGATGGGATTAGATACACAACTCAGTATACAGTATCACACAGGATAGGATTAGATACACGGCTCAGTATACAGTATCACACAGGATAGGATTAGATACACAGCTCAGTATACAGTATTGCACAGGATGGGATTAGATACACAGCTCAGTATACAGTATCACACAGGATGGGATTAGATACACAGCTCAGTATACAGTATCACACAGGATAGGATTAGATACACAGCTCAGTATACAGTATCACACAGGATAGGATTAGATACAGCTCAGTATACAGTATCACACAGGATAGGATTAGATACACAGCTCAGTATACTGTATCACACAGGATAGGATTAGATACACAGCTCAGTATACAGTATCACACAGGATAGGATTAGATACACAGCTCAGTATACTGTATCACACAGGATAGGATTAGATACACAGCTCAGTATACAGTATCACACAGGATGGGATTAGATACACAGCTCAGTATACAGTATCACACAGGATGGGATTAGATACACAGCTCAGTATACAGTATCACACAGGATAGGATTAGATACACAGCTCAGTATACTGTATCACACAGGATAGGATTAGATACAGCTCAGTATACAGTATCACACAGGATATAATTAGATACACAGCTTAGTATACAGTATCACACAGGATGGGATTAGATACACAGCTCAGTATACAGTATCACACAGGATATAATTAGATACACAGCTCAGTATACAGTATCACACAGGATAGGATTAGATACACAGCTCAGTATACAGTATCACACAGGATAGGATTAGATACACAGCTCAGTATACAGTATCACACAGGATAGGATTAGATACACAGCTCAGTATACAGTATCACACAGGATAGGATTAGATACACAGCTCAGTATACCGTATCACACAGGATATAATTAGATACACAGCTTAGTATACCGTATCACACAGGATGGGATTAGATACACAGCTCAGTATACAGTATCACACAGGATGGGATTAGATACACAGCTCAGCATACAGTATCACACAGGATAGGATTAGGTACACAGCTCAGTATACAGTATCACACAGGATAGGATTAGATACACAGCTCAGTATACAGTATCACACAGGATAGGATTAGATACACGGCTCAGTATACAGTATCACACAGGATAGGATTAGATACAGCTCAGTATACAGTATCACACAGGATAGGATTAGATACACAGCTCAGCATACAGTATCACACAGGATAGGATTAGATACACAGCTCAGTATACAGTATCACACAGGATATAATTAGATACACAGCTTAGTATACAGTATCACACAGGATGGGATTAGATACACAGCTCAGTATACAGTATCACACAGGATAGGATTAGATACACAGCTCAGTATACAGTATCACACAGGATAGGATTAGATACACAGCTCAGTATACAGTATCACACAGGATGGGATTAGATACACAGCTCAGTATGCAGTATCACATAGGATAGGATTAGATACACAGCTCAGTATACTGTATCACACAGGATAGGATTAGATACACAGCTCAGTATACAGTATCACACAGGATAGGATTAGATACACAGCTCAGTATACAGTATCACACAGGATAGGATTAGATACACAGCTCAGTATACTGTATCACACAGGATAGGATTAGATACACAGCTCAGTATACAGTATCACACAGGTTAGGATTAGATACAGCTCAGTATACAGTATCACACAGGATAGGATTAGATACACAGCTCAGTATACAGTATCACACAGGATAGGATTAGATACACAGCTCAGTATACAGTATCACACAGGATAGGCTTAGATACACAGCTCAGTATACAATATCACACAGGATAGGATTAGATACAGCTCAGTATACAGTATCACACAGGATAGGATTAGATACACAGCTCAGTATACAGTATCACACAGGATGGGATTAGATACACAGCTCAGTATACAGTATCACACAGGATAGGATTAGATACACAGCTCAGTATACTGTATCACACAGGATAGGATTAGATACACAGCTCAGTATACAGTATCACACAGGATAGGATTAGATACACAGCTCAGTATACAGTATCACACAGGATAGGATTAGATACACAGCTCAGTATACAGTATCACACAGGATAGGATTAGATACACAGCTCAGTATACTGTATCACACAGGATAGGATTAGATACACAGATCAGTATACAGTATCACACAGGATAGGATTAGATATACAGCTCAGTATACAGTATCACACAGGATAGGATTAGATACACGGCTCAGTATACAGTATCACACAGGATAGGATTAGATACACAGCTCAGTATACAGTATCACACAGGATAGGATTAGATACACAGCTCAGTATACAGTATCACACAGGATAGGATTAGATACACAGCTCAGTATACAGTATCACACAGGATAGGATTAGATACACAGCTCAGTATACAGTATCACACAGGATGGGATTAGATACACAGCTCAGTATACAGTATCACACAGGATAGGATTAGATACACAGCTCAGTATACAGTATCACACAGGATGGGATTAGATACACAGCTCAGTATACAGTATCACACAGGATGGGATTAGATACACAGCTCAGTATACTGTATCACACAGGATAGGATTAGATACAGCTCAGTATACAGTATCACACAGGGTAGGATTAGATACACAGCTCAGTATACAGTATCACACAGGATCGGATTAGATGCAGCTCAGTATACAGTATCACACAGGATAGGATTAGATACACAGCTCAGTACACAATATCACACAGGATAGGATTAGATACAGCTCAGTATACAGTATCACACAGGATAGGATTAGATACACAGCTCAGTATACAGTATCACACAGGATAGGATTAGATACAGCTCAGTATACAGTATCACACAGGATAGGATTAGATACACAGCTCAGTATACAGTATCACACAGGATAGGATTAGATACACAGCTCAGTATACAGTATCACACAGGATAGGATTAGATACACAGCTCAGTATACAGTATCACACAGGATAGGATTAGATACACAGCTCAGTATACAGTATCACACAGGATAGGATTAGATACACAGCTCAGTATACAGTATCACACAGGATAGGATTAGATACAGCTCAGTATACAGTATCACACAGGATAGGATTAGATACACAGCTCAGTATACAGTATCACACAGGATAGGATTAGATATACAGCTCAGTATACAGTATCACACAGGATAGGATTAGATACACGGCTCAGTATACAGTATCACACAGGATAGGCTTAGATACACAGCTCAGTATACAATATCACACAGGATAGGATTAGATACAGCTCAGTATACAGTATCACACAGGATAGGATTAGATACACAGCTCAGTATACAGTATCACACAGGATAGGATTAGATACACATCTCAGTATACAGTATCACACAGGATAGGATTAGATACACAGCTCAGTATACAGTATCACACAGGATAGGATTAGATACACAGCTCAGTATACAGTATTACACAGGATGGGATTAGATACACAGCTCAGTATACAGTATCACACAGGATAGGATTAGATACACAGCTCAGTATACAGTATCACACAGGATGGGATTAGATACACAGCTCAGTATACAGTATCACACAGGATGGGATTAGATACACAGCTCAGTATACTGTATCACACAGGATAGGATTAGATACAGCTCAGTATACAGTATCACACAGGGTAGGATTAGATACACAGCTCAGTATACAGTATCACACAGGATCGGATTAGATGCAGCTCAGTATCACACAGGATAGGATTAGATACACAGCTCAGTACACAATATCACACAGGATAGGATTAGATACAGCTCAGTATACAGTATCACACAGGATAGGATTAGATACACAGCTCAGTATACAGTATCACACAGGATAGGATTAGATACAGCTCAGTATACAGTATCACACAGGATAGGATTAGATACACAGCTCAGTATACAGTATCACACAGGATAGGATTAGATACACAGCTCAGTATACAGTATCACAAAGGATAGGATTAGATACACAGCTCAGTGTACAGTATCACACAGGATAGGATTAGATACACAGCTCAGTATACAGTATCACACAGGATTAGATACAGCTCAGTATACAGTATCACACAGGATAGGATTAGATACACAGCTCAGTATACAGTATCACACAGGATAGGATTAGATACACAGCTCAGTATACAGTATCACACAGGATAGGATTAGATACACAGCTCAGTATACTGTTTCACACAGGATAGGATTAGATACACAGCTCAGTATACAGTATCACACAGGATAGGATTAGATACACAGCTCAGTATACAGTATCACACAGGATTAGATACAGCTCAGTATACAGTATCACACAGGATAGGATTAGATACAGCTCAGTATACAGTATCACACAGGATAGGATTAGATACAGCTCAGTATACAGTATCACACAGGATAGGATTAGATACACAGCTCAGTATACAGTATCACACAGGATAGGATTAGATACACGGCTCAGTATACAGTATCACACAGGATTAGATACAGCTCAGTATACAGTATCACACAGGATAGGATTAGATACAGCTCAGTATACAGTATCACACAAGATAGGATTAGATACAGCTCAGTATACAGTATCACACAGGATAGGATTAGATACACAGCTCAGTATACATTTTCACACAGGATATAATTAGATACACAGCTCAGTATACAGTATCACACAGGATAGGATTAGATACACAGCTCAGTATACAGTATCACACAGGATAGGATTAGATACACAGCTCAGTATACAGTATCACACAGGATTAGATACAGCTCAGTATACAGTATCACACAGGATAGGATTAGATACAGCTCAGTATACAGTATCACACAGGATAGGATTAGATACACAGCTCAGTATACAGTATCACACAGGATAGGATTAGATACACAGCTCAGTATACTGTTTCACACAGGATAGGATTAGATACACAGCTCAGTATACAGTATCACACAGGATAGGATTAGATACACAGCTCAGTATACAGTATCACACAGGATTAGATACAGCTCAGTATACAGTATCACACAGGATAGGATTAGATACAGCTCAGTATACAGTATCACACAGGATAGGATTAGATACACAGCTCAGTATACAATATCACACAGGATAGGATTAGATACACAGCTCAGTATACAGTATCACACAGGATAGGATTAGATACAGCTCAGTATACAGTATCACACAGGATGGGATTAGATACACAGCTCAGTATACAGTATCACACAGGATAGGATTAGATATACAGCTCAGTATACAGTATCACACAGGATAGGATTAGATACACGGCTCAGTATACAGTATCACACAGGATAGGCTTAGATACACAGCTCAGTATACAATATCACACAGGATAGGATTAGATACAGCTCAGTATACAGTATCACACAGGATAGGATTAGATACACAGCTCAGTATACAGTATCACACAGGATAGGATTAGATACACAGCTCAGTATACAGTATCACACAGGATAGGATTAGATACACAGCTCAGTATACAGTATCACACAGGATAGGATTAGATACACAGCTCAGTATACAGTATCACACAGGATAGAATTAGATACACAGCTCAGTATACAGTATCACACAGGATAGGATTAGATACAGCTCAGTATACAGTATCACACAGGATAGGATTAGATACACAGCTCAGTATACAGTATCACACAGGATAGGATTAGATACACAGCTCAGTATACAGTATCACACAGGATAGGATTAGATACAGCTCAGTATACAGTATCACACAAGATAGGATTAGATACAGCTCAGTATACAGTATCACACAGGATAGGATTAGATACACAGCTCAGTATACATTTTCACACAGGATATGATTAGATACACAGCTCAGTATACAGTATCACACAGGATAGGATTAGATACACAGCTCAGTATACAGTATCACACAGGATAGGATTAGATACACAGCTCAGTATACAGTATCACACAGGATAGGATTAGATACACAGCTCAGTATACAGTATCACACAGGATAGAATTAGATACACAGCTCAGTATACAGTATCACACAGGATAGGATTAGATACAGCTCAGTATACAGTATCACACAGGATAGGATTAGATACACAGCTCAGTATACAGTATCACACAGGATAGGATTAAATACACAGCTCAGTATACAGTATCACACAGGATAGGATTAGATACAGCTCAGTATACAGTATCACACAGGATAGGATTAGATACACAGCTCAGTATACAGTATCACACAGGATAGGATTAGATACACAGCTCAGTATACAGTATCACACAGGATAGGATTAGATACACAGCTCAGTATACAGTATCACACAGGATAGGATTAGATACAGCTCAGTATACAGTATCACACAGGATAGGATTAGATACACAGCTCAGTATACAGTATCACACAGGATAGGATTAGATATACAGCTCAGTATACAGTATCACACAGGATGGGATTAGATACACAACTCAGTATACAGTATCACACAGGATAGGATTAGATACACGGCTCAGTATACAGTATCACACAGGATAGGATTAGATACACAGCTCAGTATACAGTATTGCACAGGATGGGATTAGATACACAGCTCAGTATACAGTATCACACAGGATGGGATTAGATACACAGCTCAGTATACAGTATCACACAGGATAGGATTAGATACACAGCTCAGTATACAGTATCACACAGGATAGGATTAGATACAGCTCAGTATACAGTATCACACAGGATAGGATTAGATACACAGCTCAGTATACTGTATCACACAGGATAGGATTAGATACACAGCTCAGTATACAGTATCACACAGGATAGGATTAGATACACAGCTCAGTATACTGTATCACACAGGATAGGATTAGATACACAGCTCAGTATACAGTATCACACAGGATGGGATTAGATACACAGCTCAGTATACAGTATCACACAGGATGGGATTAGATACACAGCTCAGTATACAGTATCACACAGGATGGGATTAGATACACAGCTCAGTATACAGTATCACACAGGATATAATTAGATACACAGCTTAGTATACAGTATCACACAGGATGGGATTAGATACACAGCTCAGTATACAGTATCACACAGGATGGGATTAGATACACAGCTCAGTATACAGTATCACACAGGATAAGATTAGATACACAGCTCAGTATACAGTATCACACAGGATGGGATTAGATACACAGCTCAGTATACTGTATCACACAGGATAGGATTAGATACACAGCTCAGTATACAGTATCACACAGGATAGGATTAGATACACAGCTCAGTATACAGTATCACACAGGATAGGTTTAGATACACAGCTCAGTATACAGTATCACACAGGATAGGATTAGATATACAGCTCAGTATACAGTATCACACAGGATAGGATTAGATACAGCTCAGTATACAGTATCACACGGGATAGGATTAGATACACAGCTCAGTATACAGTATCACACAGGATAGGATTAGATACACAGCTCAGTATACAGTATCACACAGGATAGGATTAGATACACGGCTCAGTATACAGTATCACACAGGATAGGATTAGATACAGCTCAGTATACAGTATCACACAGGATAGGATTAGATACACAGCTCAGTATACAGTATCACACAGGATAGGATTAGATACACAGCTCAGTATACAGTATCACACAGGATAGGATTAGATATACAGCTCAGTATACAGTATCACACAGGATAGGATTAGATACACGGCTCAGTATACAGTATCACACGGGATAGGATTAGATACAGCTCAGTATACAGTATCACACAGGATAGGATTAGATACACAGCTCAGTATACAGTATCACACAGGATAGGATTAGATACACAGCTCAGTATACAGTATCACACAGGATAGGATTAGATACAGCTCAGTATACAGTATCACACAGGATAGGATTAGATACACAGCTCAGTATACAGTATCACACAGGATAGGATTAGATACACAGCTCAGTATACTGTATCACACAGGATAGGATTAGATACACAGCTCAGTATACAGTATCACACAGGATGGGATTAGATACACAGCTCAGTATACAGTATCACACAGGATGGGATTAGATACACAGCTCAGTATACAGTATCACACAGGATAGGATTAGATACACAGCTCAGTATACTGTATCACACAGGATAGGATTAGATACACAGCTCAGTATACAGTATCACACAGGATAGGATTAGATACACAGCTCAGTATACAGTATCACACAGGATAGGATTAGATATACAGCTCAGTATACAGTATCACACAGGATAGGATTAGATACAGCTCAGTATACAGTATCACACAGGATAGGATTAGATACACAGCTCAGTATACAGTATCACACAGGATAGGATTAGATACACAGCTCAGTATACAGTATCACACAGGATAGGATTAGATATACAGCTCAGTATACAGTATCACACAGGATAGGATTAGATACAGCTCAGTATACAGTATCACACAGGATATAATTAGATACACAGCTTAGTATACAGTATCACACAGGATGGGATTAGATACAGAGCTCAGTATACAGTATCACACAGGATATAATTAGATACACAGCTCAGTATACAGTATCACACAGGATAGGATTAGATACACAGCTCAGTATACAGTATCACACAGGATAGGATTAGATACACAGCTCAGTATACAGTATCACACAGGATAGGATTAGATACACAGCTCAGTATACAGTATCACACAGGATAGGATTAGATACACAGCTCAGTATACCGTATCACACAGGATATAATTAGATACACAGCTTAGTATACCGTATCACACAGGATGGGATTAGATACACAGCTCAGTATACAGTATCACACAGGATGGGATTAGATACACAGCTCAGCATACAGTATCACACAGGATAGGATTAGGTACACAGCTCAGTATACAGTATCACACAGGATAGGATTAGATACACAGCTCAGTATACAGTATCACACAGGATAGGATTAGATACACGGCTCAGTATACAGTATCACACAGGATAGGATTAGATACAGCTCAGTATACAGTATCACACAGGATAGGATTAGATACACAGCTCAGCATACAGTATCACACAGGATAGGATTAGATACACAGCTCAGTATACAGTATCACACAGGATATAATTAGATACACAGCTTAGTATACAGTATCACACAGGATGGGATTAGATACACAGCTCAGTATACAGTATCACACAGGATAGGATTAGATACACAGCTCAGTATACAGTATCACACAGGATAGGATTAGATACACAGCTCAGTATACAGTATCACACAGGATGGGATTAGATACACAGCTCAGTATGCAGTATCACATAGGATAGGATTAGATACACAGCTCAGTATACTGTATCACACAGGATAGGATTAGATACACAGCTCAGTATACAGTATCACACAGGATAGGATTAGATACACAGCTCAGTATACAGTATCACACAGGATAGGATTAGATACACAGCTCAGTATACTGTATCACACAGGATAGGATTAGATACACAGCTCAGTATACAGTATCACACAGGTTAGGATTAGATACAGCTCAGTATACAGTATCACACAGGATAGGATTAGATACACAGCTCAGTATACAGTATCACACAGGATAGGATTAGATACACAGCTCAGTATACAGTATCACACAGGATAGGCTTAGATACACAGCTCAGTATACAATATCACACAGGATAGGATTAGATACAGCTCAGTATACAGTATCACACAGGATAGGATTAGATACACAGCTCAGTATACAGTATCACACAGGATGGGATTAGATACACAGCTCAGTATACAGTATCACACAGGATGGGATTAGATACACAGCTCAGTATACAGTATCACACAGGATAGGATTAGATACACAGCTCAGTATACTGTATCACACAGGATAGGATTAGATACACAGCTCAGTATACAGTATCACACAGGATGGGATTAGATACACAGCTCAGTATACAGTATCACACAGGATAGGATTAGATACACAGCTCAGTATACAGTATCACACAGGATAGGATTAGATACACAGCTCAGTATACAGTATCACACAGGATAGGATTAGATACACAGCTCAGTATACTGTATCACACAGGATAGGATTAGATACACAGATCAGTATACAGTATCACACAGGATAGGATTAGATATACAGCTCAGTATACAGTATCACACAGGATAGGATTAGATACACGGCTCAGTATACAGTATCACACAGGATAGGATTAGATACACAGCTCAGTATACAGTATCACACAGGATAGGATTAGATACACAGCTCAGTATACAGTATCACACAGGATAGGATTAGATACACAGCTCAGTATACAGTATCACACAGGATAGGATTAGATACACAGCTCAGTATACAGTATCACACAGGATGGGATTAGATACACAGCTCAGTATACAGTATCACACAGGATAGAATTAGATACACAGCTCAGTATACAGTATCACACAGGATGGGATTAGATACACAGCTCAGTATACAGTATCACACAGGATGGGATTAGATACACAGCTCAGTATACTGTATCACACAGGATAGGATTAGATACAGCTCAGTATACAGTATCACACAGGGTAGGATTAGATACACAGCTCAGTATACAGTATCACACAGGATCGGATTAGATGCAGCTCAGTATACAGTATCACACAGGATAGGATTAGATACACAGCTCAGTACACAATATCACACAGGATAGGATTAGATACAGCTCAGTATACAGTATCACACAGGATAGGATTAGATACACAGCTCAGTATACAGTATCACACAGGATAGGATTAGATACAGCTCAGTATACAGTATCACACAGGATAGGATTAGATACACAGCTCAGTATACAGTATCACACAGGATAGGATTAGATACACAGCTCAGTATACAGTATCACACAGGATAGGATTAGATACACAGCTCAGTATACAGTATCACACAGGATAGGATTAGATACACAGCTCAGTATACAGTATCACACAGGATAGGATTAGATACACAGCTCAGTATACAGTATCACAAAGGATAGGATTAGATACACAGCTCAGTGTACAGTATCACACAGGATAGGATTAGATACACAGCTCAGTATACAGTATCACACAGGATTAGATACAGCTCAGTATACAGTATCACACAGGATAGGATTAGATACAGCTCAGTATACAGTATCACACAGGATAGGATTAGATACACAGCTCAGTATACAGTATCACACAGGATAGGATTAGATACACAGCTCAGTATACTGTTTCACACAGGATAGGATTAGATACACAGCTCAGTATACAATATCACACAGGATAGGATTAGATACACAGCTCAGTATACAGTATCACACAGGATAGGATTAGATACAGCTCAGTATACAGTATCACACAGGATAGGATTAGATACACAGCTCAGTATACAGTATCACACAGGATAGGATTAGATATACAGCTCAGTATACAGTATCACACAGGATAGGATTAGATACACGGCTCAGTATACAGTATCACACAGGATAGGCTTAGATACACAGCTCAGTATACAATATCACACAGGATAGGATTAGATACAGCTCAGTATACAGTATCACACAGGATAGGATTAGATACACAGCTCAGTATACAGTATCACACAGGATAGGATTAGATACACAGCTCAGTATACAGTATCACACAGGATAGGATTAGATACACAGCTCAGTATACAGTATCACACAGGATAGGATTAGATACACAGCTCAGTATACAGTATTACACAGGATGGGATTAGATACACAGCTCAGTATACAGTATCACACAGGATAGGATTAGATACACAGCTCAGTATACAGTATCACACAGGATGGGATTAGATACACAGCTCAGTATACAGTATCACACAGGATGGGATTAGATACACAGCTCAGTATACTGTATCACACAGGATAGGATTAGATACAGCTCAGTATACAGTATCACACAGGGTAGGATTAGATACACAGCTCAGTATACAGTATCACACAGGATCGGATTAGATGCAGCTCAGTATCACACAGGATAGGATTAGATACACAGCTCAGTACACAATATCACACAGGATAGGATTAGATACAGCTCAGTATACAGTATCACACAGGATAGGATTAGATACACAGCTCAGTATACAGTATCACACAGGATAGGATTAGATACAGCTCAGTATACAGTATCACACAGGATAGGATTAGATACACAGCTCAGTATACAGTATCACACAGGATAGGATTAGATACACAGCTCAGTATACAGTATCACAAAGGATAGGATTAGATACACAGCTCAGTGTACAGTATCACACAGGATAGGATTAGATACACAGCTCAGTATACAGTATCACACAGGATTAGATACAGCTCAGTATACAGTATCACACAGGATAGGATTAGATACACAGCTCAGTATACAGTATCACACAGGATAGGATTAGATACACAGCTCAGTATACAGTATCACACAGGATAGGATTAGATACACAGCTCAGTATACTGTTTCACACAGGATAGGATTAGATACACAGCTCAGTATACAGTATCACACAGGATAGGATTAGATACACAGCTCAGTATACAGTATCACACAGGATTAGATACAGCTCAGTATACAGTATCACACAGGATAGGATTAGATACAGCTCAGTATACAGTATCACACAGGATAGGATTAGATACAGCTCAGTATACAGTATCACACAGGATAGGATTAGATACACAGCTCAGTATACAGTATCACACAGGATAGGATTAGATACACGGCTCAGTATACAGTATCACACAGGATTAGATACAGCTCAGTATACAGTATCACACAGGATAGGATTAGATACAGCTCAGTATACAGTATCACACAAGATAGGATTAGATACAGCTCAGTATACAGTATCACACAGGATAGGATTAGATACACAGCTCAGTATACATTTTCACACAGGATATAATTAGATACACAGCTCAGTATACAGTATCACACAGGATAGGATTAGATACACAGCTCAGTATACAGTATCACACAGGATAGGATTAGATACACAGCTCAGTATACAGTATCACACAGGATTAGATACAGCTCAGTATACAGTATCACACAGGATAGGATTAGATACAGCTCAGTATACAGTATCACACAGGATAGGATTAGATACACAGCTCAGTATACAGTATCACACAGGATAGGATTAGATACACAGCTCAGTATACTGTTTCACACAGGATAGGATTAGATACACAGCTCAGTATACAGTATCACACAGGATAGGATTAGATACACAGCTCAGTATACAGTATCACACAGGATTAGATACAGCTCAGTATACAGTATCACACAGGATAGGATTAGATACAGCTCAGTATACAGTATCACACAGGATAGGATTAGATACAGCTCAGTATACAATATCACACAGGATAGGATTAGATACACAGCTCAGTATACAGTATCACACAGGATAGGATTAGATACAGCTCAGTATACAGTATCACACAGGATGGGATTAGATACACAGCTCAGTATACAGTATCACACAGGATAGGATTAGATATACAGCTCAGTATACAGTATCACACAGGATAGGATTAGATACACGGCTCAGTATACAGTATCACACAGGATAGGCTTAGATACACAGCTCAGTATACAATATCACACAGGATAGGATTAGATACAGCTCAGTATACAGTATCACACAGGATAGGATTAGATACACAGCTCAGTATACAGTATCACACAGGATAGGATTAGATACACAGCTCAGTATACAGTATCACACAGGATAGGATTAGATACACAGCTCAGTATACAGTATCACACAGGATAGGATTAGATACACAGCTCAGTATACAGTATCACACAGGATAGAATTAGATACACAGCTCAGTATACAGTATCACACAGGATAGGATTAGATACAGCTCAGTATACAGTATCACACAGGATAGGATTAGATACACAGCTCAGTATACAGTATCACACAGGATAGGATTAGATACACAGCTCAGTATACAGTATCACACAGGATAGGATTAGATACAGCTCAGTATACAGTATCACACAAGATAGGATTAGATACAGCTCAGTATACAGTATCACACAGGATAGGATTAGATACACAGCTCAGTATACATTTTCACACAGGATATGATTAGATACACAGCTCAGTATACAGTATCACACAGGATAGGATTAGATACACAGCTCAGTATACAGTATCACACAGGATAGGATTAGATACACAGCTCAGTATACAGTATCACACAGGATAGGATTAGATACACAGCTCAGTATACAGTATCACACAGGATAGAATTAGATACACAGCTCAGTATACAGTATCACACAGGATAGGATTAGATACAGCTCAGTATACAGTATCACACAGGATAGGATTAGATACACAGCTCAGTATACAGTATCACACAGGATAGGATTAAATACACAGCTCAGTATACAGTATCACACAGGATAGGATTAGATACAGCTCAGTATACAGTATCACACAGGATAGGATTAGATACACAGCTCAGTATACAGTATCACACAGGATAGGATTAGATACACAGCTCAGTATACAGTATCACACAGGATAGGATTAGATACACAGCTCAGTATACAGTATCACACAGGATAGGATTAGATACAGCTCAGTATACAGTATCACACAGGATAGGATTAGATACACAGCTCAGTATACAGTATCACACAGGATAGGATTAGATATACAGCTCAGTATACAGTATCACACAGGATGGGATTAGATACACAACTCAGTATACAGTATCACACAGGATAGGATTAGATACACGGCTCAGTATACAGTATCACACAGGATAGGATTAGATACACAGCTCAGTATACAGTATTGCACAGGATGGGATTAGATACACAGCTCAGTATACAGTATCACACAGGATGGGATTAGATACACAGCTCAGTATACAGTATCACACAGGATAGGATTAGATACACAGCTCAGTATACAGTATCACACAGGATAGGATTAGATACAGCTCAGTATACAGTATCACACAGGATAGGATTAGATACACAGCTCAGTATACTGTATCACACAGGATAGGATTAGATACACAGCTCAGTATACAGTATCACACAGGATAGGATTAGATACACAGCTCAGTATACTGTATCACACAGGATAGGATTAGATACACAGCTCAGTATACAGTATCACACAGGATGGGATTAGATACACAGCTCAGTATACAGTATCACACAGGATGGGATTAGATACACAGCTCAGTATACAGTATCACACAGGATGGGATTAGATACACAGCTCAGTATACAGTATCACACAGGATATAATTAGATACACAGCTTAGTATACAGTATCACACAGGATGGGATTAGATACACAGCTCAGTATACAGTATCACACAGGATGGGATTAGATACACAGCTCAGTATACAGTATCACACAGGATAAGATTAGATACACAGCTCAGTATACAGTATCACACAGGATGGGATTAGATACACAGCTCAGTATACTGTATCACACAGGATAGGATTAGATACACAGCTCAGTATACAGTATCACACAGGATAGGATTAGATACACAGCTCAGTATACAGTATCACACAGGATAGGTTTAGATACACAGCTCAGTATACAGTATCACACAGGATAGGATTAGATATACAGCTCAGTATACAGTATCACACAGGATAGGATTAGATACAGCTCAGTATACAGTATCACACGGGATAGGATTAGATACACAGCTCAGTATACAGTATCACACAGGATAGGATTAGATACACAGCTCAGTATACAGTATCACACAGGATAGGATTAGATACACGGCTCAGTATACAGTATCACACAGGATAGGATTAGATACAGCTCAGTATACAGTATCACACAGGATAGGATTAGATACACAGCTCAGTATACAGTATCACACAGGATAGGATTAGATACACAGCTCAGTATACAGTATCACACAGGATAGGATTAGATATACAGCTCAGTATACAGTATCACACAGGATAGGATTAGATACACGGCTCAGTATACAGTATCACACGGGATAGGATTAGATACACAGCTCAGTATACAGTATCACACAGGAGAGGATTAGATACACAGCTAAGTATACAGTATCACACAGGATAGGATTAGATACAGCTCAGTATACAGTATCACACAGGATATAATTAGATACACAGCTTAGTATACAGTATCACACAGGATGGGATTAGATACACAGCTCAGTATACAGTATCACACAGGATATAATTAGATACACAGCTCAGTATACAGTATCACACAGGATAGGATTAGATACACAGCTCAGTATACAGTATCACACAGGATAGGATTAGATACACAGCTCAGTATACAGTATCACACAGGATAGGATTAGATACACAGCTCAGTATACAGTATCACACAGGATAGGATTAGATACACAGCTCAGTATACCGTATCACACAGGATATAATTAGATACACAGCTTAGTATACCGTATCACACAGGATGGGATTAGATACACAGCTCAGTATACAGTATCACACAGGATAGGATTAGATACACAGCTCAGTATACAGTATCACACAGGATAGGATTAGATACACAGCTCAGTATACAGTATCACACAGGATGGGATTAGATACACAGCTCAGCATACAGTATCACACAGGATAGGATTAGGTACACAGCTCAGTATACAGTATCACACAGGATAGGATTAGATACACAGCTCAGTATACAGTATCACACAGGATAGGATTAGATACACGGCTCAGTATACAGTATCACACAGGATAGGATTAGATACAGCTCAGTATACAGTATCACACAGGATAGGATTAGATACACAGCTCAGCATACAGTATCACACAGGATAGGATTAGATACACAGCTCAGTATACAGTATCACACAGGATATAATTAGATACACAGCTTAGTATACAGTATCACACAGGATGGGATTAGATACACAGCTCAGTATACAGTATCACACAGGATAGGATTAGATACACAGCTCAGTATACAGTATCACACAGGATAGGATTAGATACACAGCTCAGTATACAGTATCACACAGGATGGGATTAGATACACAGCTCAGTATACAGTATCACACAGGATGGGATTAGATACACAGCTCTGTATGCAGTATCACACAGGATAGGATTAGATACACAGCTCAGTATACTGTATCACACAGGATAGGATTAGATACACAGCTCAGTATACAGTATCACACAGGATAGGATTAGATACACAGCTCAGTATACAGTATCACACAGGATAGGATTAGATACACAGCTCAGTATACAGTATCACACAGGATATGATTAGATACAGCTCAGTGTACAGTATCACACAGGATAGGATTAGATACAGCTCAGTATACAGTATCACACAGGATAGGATTAGATACAGCTCAGTATACAGTATCACACAGGATAGGATTAGATACACAGCTCAGTATACAGTATCACACAGGATAGGATTAGATACAGCTCAGTATACAGTATCACACAGGATAAGATTAGATACACGGCTCAGTATACAGTATCACACAGGATAGGCTTAGATACACAGCTCAGTATACAATATCACACAGGATAGGATTAGATACAGCTCAGTATACAGTATCACACAGGATAGGATTAGATACACAGCTCAGTATACAGTATCACACAGGATAGGATTAGATACACAGCTCAGTATACAGTATCACACAGGATAGGATTAGATACACAGCTCAGTATACAGTATCACACAGGATAGGATTAGATACACAGCTCAGTATACAGTATCACACAGGATGGGATTAGATACACAGCTCAGTATACAGTATCACACAGGATGGGATTAGATACACAGCTCAGTATACAGTATCACACAGGATGGGATTAGATACACAGCTCAGTATACTGTATCACACAGGATAGGATTAGATACAGCTCAGTATACAGTATCACACAGGATAGGATTAGATACACAGCTCAGTATACAGTATCACACAGGATCGGATTAGATGCAGCTCAGTATCACACAGGATAGGATTAGATACACAGCTCAGTACACAATATCACACAGGATAGGATTAGATACAGCTCAGTATACAGTATCACACAGGATAGGATTAGATACACAGCTCAGTATACAGTATCACACAGGATAGGATTAGATACACAGCTCAATATACAGTATCACACAGGATAGGATTAGATACACAGCTCAGTATACAGTATCACACAGGATAGGATTAGATACACAGCTCAGTATACAGTATCACACAGGATAGGATTAGATACAGCTCAGTATACAGTATCACACAGGATAGGATTAGATACACAGCTCAGTATACAGTATCACACAGGATAGGATTAGATACACAGCTCAGTATACAGTATGACAAAGGATAGGATTAGATACACAGCTCAGTGTACAGTATCACACAGGATAGGATTAGATACACAGCTTAGTATACAGTATCACACAGGATTTGATACAGCTCAGTATACAGTATCACACAGGATAGGATTAGATACAGCTCAGTATACAGTATCACACAGGATAGGATTAGATACACAGCTCAGTATACAGTATCACACAGGATAGGATTAGATACACAGCTCAGTATACTGTTTCACACAGGATAGGATTAGATACACAGCTCAGTATACAGTATCACACAGGAAAGGATTAGATACACAGCTCAGTATACAGTATCACACAGGATTAGATACAGCTCAGTATACAGTATCACACAGGATAGGATTAGATACAGCTCAGTATACAGTATCACACAGGATAGGATTAGATACACAGCTCAGTATACAATATCACACAGGATAGGATTAGATACACAGCTCAGTATACAGTATCACACAGGATAGGATTAGATACAGCTCAGTATACAGTATCACACAGGATAGGATTAGATACACAGCTCAGTATACAGTATCACACAGGATAGGATTAGATATACAGCTCAGTATACAGTATCACACAGGATAGGATTAGATACACGGCTCAGTATACAGTATCACACGGGATAGGATTAGATACACAGCTCAGTATACAGTATCACACAGGATAGGATTAGATACACAGCTCAGTATACAGTATCACACAGGATAGGATTAGATACACGGCTCAGTATACAGTATCACACAGGATAGGATTAGATACAGCTCAGTATACAGTATCACACAGGATAGGATTAGATACACAGCTCAGTATACAGTATCACACAGGATAGGATTAGATACACAGCTCAGTATACAGTATCACACAGGATAGGATTAGATATACAGCTCAGTATACAGTATCACACAGGATAGGATTAGATACACGGCTCAGTATACAGTATCACACGGGATAGGATTAGATACACAGCTCAGTATACAGTATCACACAGGAGAGGATTAGATACACAGCTAAGTATACAGTATCACACAGGATAGGATTAGATACACAGCTCAGTATACAGTATCACACAGGATAGGATTAGATACAGCTCAGTATACAGTATCACACAGGATATAATTAGATACACAGCTTAGTATACAGTATCACACAGGATGGGATTAGATACACAGCTCAGTATACAGTATCACACAGGATATAATTAGATACACAGCTCAGTATACAGTATCACACAGGATAGGATTAGATACACAGCTCAGTATACAGTATCACACAGGATAGGATTAGATACACAGCTCAGTATACAGTATCACACAGGATAGGATTAGATACACAGCTCAGTATACAGTATCACACAGGATAGGATTAGATACACAGCTCAGTATACCGTATCACACAGGATATAATTAGATACACAGCTTAGTATACCGTATCACACAGGATGGGATTAGATACACAGCTCATT
Source organism: Leptodactylus fuscus (assembly GCF_031893055.1). Classification (NCBI taxonomy): domain Eukaryota; kingdom Metazoa; phylum Chordata; class Amphibia; order Anura; family Leptodactylidae; genus Leptodactylus; species Leptodactylus fuscus. The sequence continues at coordinate 398,109 of NC_134268.1, read as the reverse complement.
ATACAGTATCACACAGGATAGGATTAGATACACAGCTCAGTATACAGTATCACACAGGATAGGATTAGATACACAGCTCAGTATACAGTATCACACAGGATGGGATTAGATACACAGCTCAGCATACAGTATCACACAGGATAGGATTAGGTACACAGCTCAGTATACAGTATCACACAGGATAGGATTAGATACACAGCTCAGTATACAGTATCACACAGGATAGGATTAGATACACGGCTCAGTATACAGTATCACACAGGATAGGATTAGATACAGCTCAGTATACAGTATCACACAGGATAGGATTAGATACACAGCTCAGCATACAGTATCACACAGGATAGGATTAGATACACAGCTCAGTATACAGTATCACACAGGATATAATTAGATACACAGCTTAGTATACAGTATCACACAGGATGGGATTAGATACACAGCTCAGTATACAGTATCACACAGGATAGGATTAGATACACAGCTCAGTATACAGTATCACACAGGATAGGATTAGATACACAGCTCAGTATACAGTATCACACAGGATGGGATTAGATACACAGCTCAGTATACAGTATCACACAGGATGGGATTAGATACACAGCTCTGTATGCAGTATCACACAGGATAGGATTAGATACACAGCTCAGTATACTGTATCACACAGGATAGGATTAGATACACAGCTCAGTATACAGTATCACACAGGATAGGATTAGATACACAGCTCAGTATACAGTATCACACAGGATAGGATTAGATACACAGCTCAGTATACAGTATCACACAGGATATGATTAGATACAGCTCAGTGTACAGTATCACACAGGATAGGATTAGATACAGCTCAGTATACAGTATCACACAGGATAGGATTAGATACACAGCTCAGTATACAGTATCACACAGGTTAGGATTAGATACAGCTCAGTATACAGTATCACACAGGATAGGATTAGATACACAGCTCAGTATACAGTATCACACAGGATAGGATTAGATACACAGCTCAGTATACTGTATCACACAGGATAGGATTAGATACACAGATCAGTATACAGTATCACACAGGATAGGATTAGATAAAGCTCAGTATACAGTATCACACAGGATAGGATTAGATACACAGCTCAGTATACAGTATCACACAGGATAGGATTAGATATACAGCTCAGTATACAGTATCACACAGGATAGGATTAGATACACGGCTCAGTATACAGTATCACACAGGATAGGCTTAGATACACAGCTCAGTATACAATATCACACAGGATAGGATTAGATACAGCTCAGTATACAGTATCACACAGGATAGGATTAGATACACAGCTCAGTATACAGTATCACACAGGATGGGATTAGATACACAGCTCAGTATACAGTATCACACAGGATAGGATTAGATACACAGCTCAGTATACTGTATCACACAGGATAGGATTAGATACACAGCTCAGTATACAGTATCACACAGGATAGGATTAGATAAAGCTCAGTATACTGTATCACACAGGATAGGATTAGATACACAGATCAGTATACAATATCACACAGGATAGGATTAGATATACAGCTCAGTATACAGTATCACACAGGATAAGATTAGATACACGGCTCAGTATACAGTATCACACAGGATAGGATTAGATACACAGCTCAGTATACTGTATCACACAGGATAGGATTAGATACACAGATCAGTATACAGTATCACACAGGATAGGATTAGATAAAGCTCAGTATACAGTATCACACAGGATAGGATTAGATACAGCTCAGTATACAGTATCACACAGGATAGGATTAGATACAGCTCAGTATACAGTATCACACAGGATAGGATTAGATACACAGCTCAGTATACAGTATCACACAGGATAGGATTAGATATACAGCTCAGTATACAGTATCACACAGGATAGGATTAGATACACGGCTCAGTATACAGTATCACACAGGATAGGCTTAGATACACAGCTCAGTATACAATATCACACAGGATAGGATTAGATACAGCTCAGTATACAGTATCACACAGGATAGGATTAGATACACAGCTCAGTATACAGTATCACACAGGATGGGATTAGATACACAGCTCAGTATACAGTATCACACAGGATAGGATTAGATACACAGCTCAGTATACTGTATCACACAGGATAGGATTAGATACACAGCTCAGTATACAGTATCACACAGGATAGGATTAGATACAGCTCAGTATACAGTATCACACAGGATAGGATTAGATACACAGCTCAGTGTACAGTATCACACAGGATAGGATTAGATACACAGCTTAGTATACAGTATCACACAGGATTAGATACAGCTCAGTATACAGTATCACACAGGATAGGATTAGATACAGCTCAGTATACAGTATCACACAGGATAGGATTAGATACACAGCTCAGTATACAGTATCACACAGGATAGGATTAGATACACAGCTCAGTATACTGTTTCACACAGGATAGGATTAGATACACAGCTCAGTATACAGTATCACACAGGAAAGGATTAGATACACAGCTCAGTATACAGTATCACACAGGATTAGATACAGCTCAGTATACAGTATCACACAGGATAGGATTAGATACAGCTCAGTATACAGTATCACACAGGATAGGATTAGATACACAGCTCAGTATACAATATCACACAGGATAGGATTAGATACACAGCTCAGTATACTGTATCACACAGGATAGGATTAGATACACAGCTCAGTATACAGTATCACACAGGATAGGATTAGATACACAGCTCAGTATACTGTATCACACAGGATAGGATTAGATACACAGATCAGTATACAATATCACACAGGATAGGATTAGATATACAGCTCAGTATACAGTATCACACAGGATAGGATTAGATACACGGCTCAGTATACAGTATCACACAGGATAGGCTTAGATACACAGCTCAGTATACAATATCACACAGGATAGGATTAGATACAGCTCAGTATACAGTATCACACAGGATAGGATTAGATACACAGCTCAGTATACAGTATCACACAGGATAGGATTAGATACACAGCTCAGTATACAGTATCACACAGGATAGGATTAGATACACAGCTCAGTATACAATATCACACAGGATAGGATTAGATACACAGCTCAGTATACAGTATCACACAGGATGGGATTAGATACACAGCTCAGTATACAGTATCACACAGGATGGGATTAGATACACAGCTCAGTATACTGTATCACACAGGATAGGATTAGATACAGCTCAGTATACAGTATCACACAGGATAGGATTAGATACACAGCTCAGTATACAGTATCACACAGGATCGGATTAGATGCAGCTCAGTATCACACAGGATAGGATTAGATACACAGCTCAGTACACAATATCACACAGGATAGGATTAGATACAGCTCAGTATACAGTATCACACAGGATAGGATTAGATACACAGCTCAGTATACAGTATCACACAGGATAGGATTAGATACACAGCTCAGTATACAGTATCACACAGGATAGGATTAGATACACAGCTCAGTATACAGTATCACACAGGATAGGATTAGATACACAGCTCAGTATACAGTATCACACAGGATAGGATTAAATACAGCTCAGTATACAGTATCACACAGGATAGGATTAGATACACAGCTCAGTATACAGTATCACACAGGATAGGATTAGATACACAGCTCAGTATACAGTATCACAAAGGATAGGATTAGATACACATCTCAGTGTACAGTATCACACAGGATAGGATTAGATACACAGCTCAGTATACAGTATCACACAGGATTAGATACAGCTCAGTATACAGTATCACACAGGATAGGATTAGATACAGCTCAGTATACAGTATCACACAGGATAGGATTAGATACACAGCTCAGTATACAGTATCACACAGGATAGGATTAGATACACAGCTCAGTATACTGTTTCACACAGGATAGGATTAGATACACAGCTCAGTATACAGTATCACACAGGATAGGATTAGATACACAGCTCAGTATACAGTATCACACAGGATTAGATACAGCTCAGTATACAGTATCACACAGGATAGGATTAGATACAGCTCAGTATACAGTATCACACAGGATAGGATTAGATACACAGCTCAGTATACAATATCACACAGGATAGGATTAGATACACAGCTCAGTATACAGTATCACACAGGATAGGATTAGATACAGCTCAGTATACAGTATCACACAGGATAGGATTAGATACACAGCTCAGTATACAGTATCACACAGGATAGGATTAGATACACGGCTCAGTATACAGTATCACACAGGATTAGATACAGCTCAGTATACAGTATCACACAGGATAGGATTAGATACAGCTCAGTATACAGTATCACACAAGATAGGATTAGATACAGCTCAGTATACAGTATCACACAGGATAGGATTAGATACACAGCTCAGTATACATTTTCACACAGGATATAATTAGATACACAGCTCAGTATACAGTATCACACAGGATAGGATTAGATACACAGCTCAGTATACAGTGTCACACGGGATAGGATTAGATACACAGCTCAGTATACAGTATCACACAGGATAGGATTAGATACACAGCTCAGTATACAGTATCACACAGGATAGGATTAGATACACAGCTCAGTATACAGTATCACACGGGATAGGATTAGATACACAGCTGAATATACAGTATCACACAGGATAGGATTAGATACACAGCTCAGTATACAGTATCACACAGGATGGGATTAGATACACAGCTTAGTATACAGTATCACACAGGATAGGATTAGATACACAGCTCAGTATACAGTATCACACAGGATAGGATTAGATACACAGCTCAGTATACAGTATCACACAGGATAGGATTAGATACACAGCTCAGTATACAGTATCACACAGGATAGGATTAGATACACAGCTCAGTATACAGTTTCACACAGGATAGGATTAGATACACAGCTCGGTATACAGTATCACACAGGATAAGATTAGATACACAGCTCGGTATACAGTATCACACAGGATAGGATTAGATACAGCTCAGTATACAGTATCACAAAGGATAGGATTAGATACAGCTCAATTTACAGTATCACACAGGATAGGATTAGATACAGCTCAGTATACAGTATCACACAGGATAGGATTAGATACAGCTCAGTATACAGTATCACACAGGATAGGATTAGATACAGCTCAGTATACAGTATCACACAGGATAGGATTAGATACAGCTCAGTATACAGTATCACACAGGATAGGATTAGATACACAGCTCAGTATACAGTATCACACAGGATAGGATTAGATACACGGCTCAGTATACAGTATCACACAGGATAGGATTAGATACACAGCTCAGCATACAGTATCACACAGGTTAGGATTAGATACAGCCCAGTATACAGTATCACACAGGATAGGATTAGATACACAGCTCAGTATACAGTATCACACAGGTTAGGATTAGATACAGCCCAGTATACAGTATCACACAGGATAGGATTAGATCCACAGCTCAATATACAGTATCACACAGGATAGGATTAGATACACAGCTCAGTATATGGTATCACACAGGATAGGATTAGATACACAGCTCAGTATACAGTATCACACAGGATAGGATTAGATACAGCCCAGTATACAGTATCACACAGGATAGGATTAGATACACAACTCAGTATACAGTATCACACAGGATAGGATTAGATACACAGCTCAGCATACAGTATCACACAGGTTAGGATTAGATCCAGCCCAGTATACAGTATCACACAGGATAGGATTAGATACACAGCTCAGTATACAGTATCACACAGGATAGGATTAGATACACAGCTCAGTATACAGTATCACACAGGATAGGATTAGATACACATCTCAGTATACAGTATCACACAGGATAGGATTAGATACACAGCTCAGTATACAGTATCACACAGGATAGGATTAGATATACAGCTCAGTATACAGTATCACACAGGATAGGATTAGATACACGGCTCAGTATACAGTATCACACAGGATAGGATTAGATACACAGCTCAGTATACAGTATCACACAGGATAGGATTAGATACAGCTCAGCAGACTATCACTTTAGTATTAGATACACTCTTGTATATTTCATGTCAGGTTATTATGGCACCCTCTTTTGCTCTGTAATCTGGTGACATATTTGGGTATAATCTATATTACACATCACTAATTCCTCGGAGTCTGGAAGACAAATATTTGCGGTCAGTGAAGTTATATATAAAGTCATTGTCAGGGATCGGCTGCAGCTTCTGACTGTGGTAAGATCAGCGCTGGGTTATTACAAGGGCTGTGGAAGAGAGAGACAGGGTTAGGGTCAGGGATTGTGGGCTGTCATGTGGCTGTACATTATAGGATTGTGGGCTGTCATGTGGCTTTACATTATAGGATTGTGGGCTGTCATGTGGCTGTACATTATAGGATTGTGGGCTGTCATGTGGCTGTACATTATAGGATTGTGTGGTGCCATGTGGCTGTACATGATAGGATTGTGGGCTGTCATGTGGCTGTACATTATAGGATTGTGGGCTGTCATGTGGCTTTACATTATAGGATTGTGGGCTGTCATGTGGCTGTACATTATAGGATTGTGTGGTGTCATGTGGCTGTACATTATAGGATTGTGTGGTGCCATGTGGCTGTACATTATATGATTGAAGGCTGTCATGTGGCTGTACATTATAGGATTGTGAGCTGTCATGTGGCTGTACATTATAGGATTGTGGGCTGTCATGTGGCTGTACAGTATAAGATAGTGGGCTGTCATGTGGCTGTACATTATAGGATTGTGGGCTTTCCTGTGGTTGTACATTATAGGATTGTGGGCTGTCATGTGGCTGTACATTATAGGATTGTGGGCTGTCATGTGGCTGTCCATAATAGGATTGTGGGCTGTCATGTGGCTGTAAATTATAGGATTGTGTGGTGCCATGTGGCTGTACATTATAGAATTGTGGGCTGTCATGTGGCTGTAAATTATAGGATTGTGTGATGCCATGTGGCTTTACATTATAGGATTGTGGGCTGTCATGTGGCTGTACATTATAGGATTGTGTGGTGTCATGTGGCTGTACATTATAGGATTGTGTGGTGCCATGTGGCTGTACATTATAGGATTGTGGGCTGTCATGTGGCTGTAAATTATAGGATTGTGTGGTGCCATGTGGCTGTACATTATAGAATTGTGGGCTGTCATGTGGCTGTACATTATAGGATTGTGGGCTGTCATGTGGCTGTCCATAATAGGATTGTGGGCTGTCATGTGGCTGTAAATTATAGGATTGTGTGGTGCCATGTGACTGTACATTATAGGATTGTAGGCTGTCATGTGGCTGTAAATTATAGGATTGTGTGATGCCATGTGGCTTTACATTATAGGATTGTGGGCTGTCATGTGGCTGTACATTATAGGATTGTGTGGTGTCATTTGGCTGTACATTATAGGATTGTGGTCTGTCATGTGGCTGTACATTATAGGATTGTGTGGTGCCATGTGACTGTACATTATAGGATTGTGGGCTATCATGTGGCTGTACATTATAGGATTGTGGGCTGTCATGTGGCTGTAAATTATAGGATTGTGTGGTGCCATGTGGCTTTCCATTATAGGATTGTGGGCTGTCATGTGGCTGTACATTATAGGATTGTGTGGTGTCATGTGGCTGTACATTATAGGATTGTGTGGTGCCATGTGGCTGTACATTATAGGATTGTGGGCTGTCATGTGGCTTTAAATTATAGGATTGTGTGGTGCCATGTGGCTGTACATTATAGAATTGTGGGCTGTCATGTGGCTGTACATTATAGGATTGTGGGCTGTCATGTGGCTGTACATAATAGGATTGTGGGATGTCATGTGGCTGTCCATAATAGGATTGTGGGCTGTCATGTGGCTGTAAATTATAGGATTGTGTGGTGCCATGTGACTGTACATTATAGGATTGTAGGCTGTCATGTGGCTGTAAATTATAGGATTGTGTGATGCCATGTGGCTTTACATTATAGGATTGTAGGCTGTCATGTGGCTGTAAATTATAGGATTGTGTAGTGCCATGTGACTGTACATTATAGGATTGTAGGCTGTCATGTGGCTGTAAATTATAGGATTGTGTGATGCCATGTGGCTGTACATTATAGGATTGTGGGCTGTCATGTGGCTGTACATTATAGGATTGTGGGCTGTCATGTGGCTGTACATTATAAGATTGTGGGCTGTCATGTGGCTGTACAGTATAGGATTGTGGGCTGTCATGTGGCTGTACATTATAGGATTGTGTGGTGCCATGTGGCTGTACATTATAGGATTGTGTGGTGTCATGTGGCTGTACATTATAGGATTGTGTGGTGCCATGTGGCTGTACATTATATGATTGAAGGCTGTCATGTGGCTGTACATTAAAATATTGTGGGCTGTCATGTGGCTGTACAGTATAGGATTGTCTGGTGTCATGTGGCTGTACATTATAGGATTGTGAGCTGTCATGTGGCTGTACATTATAGGATTGTGGGCTGTCATGTGGCTGTACATTATAGGATTGTGGGCTTTCATGTGGTTGTACATTATAGGATTGTGGGCTGTCATGTGGCTGTACATTATAGGATTGTGGGCTGTCATGTGGCTGTCCATAATAGGATTGTGGGCTGTCATGTGGCTGTAAATTATAGGATTGTGTGATGCCATGTGGCTTTACATTATAGGATTGTGGGCTGTCATGTGGCTGTACAGTATAAGATAGTGGGCTGTCATGTGACTGTACATTATAGGATTGTGGGCTGTCATGTGGCTGTAAATTATAGGATTGTGTGATGCCATGTGGCTGTACATTATAGGATTGTGGGCTGTCATGTGGCTGTAAATTATAGGATTGTGTGGTGCCATGTGGCTGTACATTATAGAATTGTGGGCTGTCATGTGGCTGTACAGTATAAGATAGTGGGCTGTCATGTGACTGTACATTATAAGATTGTGGGCTGTCATGTGGCTGTAAATTATAGGATTGTGTGATGCCATGTGGCTTTACATTATAGGATTGTGGGCTGTCATGTGGCTGTACATTATAGGATTGTGTGGTGTCATGTGGCTGTACATTATAGGATTGTGTGGTGCCATGTGGCTGTACATTATAGGATTGTGGGCTGTCATGTGGCTGTAAATTATAGGATTGTGTGGTGCCATGTGGCTGTACATTATAGAATTGTGGGCTGTCATGTGGCTGTACATTATAGGATTGTGGGCTGTCATGTGGCTGTCCATAATAGGATTGTGGGCTGTCATGTGGCTGTAAATTATAGGATTGTGTGGTGCCATGTGACTGTACATTATAGGATTGTAGGCTGTCATGTGGCTGTAAATTATAGGATTGTGTGATGCCATGTGGCTTTACATTATAGGATTGTGGGCTGTCATGTGGCTGTACATTATAGGATTGTGTGGTGTCATTTGGCTGTACATTATAGGATTGTGGTATGTCATGTGGCTGTACATTATAGGATTGTGTGGTGCCATGTGGCTGTAAATTATAGGATTGTGTGGTGCCATGTGGCTTTACATTATAGGATTGTGGGCTGTCATGTGGCTGTACATTATAGGATTGTGTGGTGTCATGTGGCTGTACATTATAGGATTGTGTGGTGCCATGTGGCTGTACATTATAGGATTGTGTGGTGTCATTTGGCTGTACATTATAGGATTGTGGGCTATCATGTGGCTGTACATTATAGGATTGTGGGCTGTCATGTGGCTGTAAATTATAGGATTGTGTGGTGCCATGTGGCTTTACATTATAGGATTGTGTGGTGTCATGTGGCTGTACATTATAGGATTGTGTGGTGCCATGTGGCTGTACATTATAGGATTGTGGGCTGTCATGTGGCTGTAAATTATAGGATTGTGTGGTGCCATGTGGCTGTACATTATAGAATTGTGGGCTGTCATGTGGCTGTACATTATAGGATTGTGGGCTGTCATGTGGCTGTACATAATAGGATTGTGGGCTGTCATGTGGCTGTCCATAATAGGATTGTGGGCTGTCATGTGGCTGTAAATTATAGGATTGTGTGGTGCCATGTGACTGTACATTATAGGATTGTAGGCTGTCATGTGGCTGTAAATTATAGGATTGTGTGATGCCATGTGGCTTTACATTATAGGATTGTAGGCTGTCATGTGGCTGTAAATTATAGGATTGTGTGGTGCCATGTGACTGTACATTATAGGATTGTAGGCTGTCATGTGGCTGTAAATTATAGGATTGTGTGATGCCATGTGGCTGTACATTATAGGATTGTGGGCTGTCATGTGGCTGTACATTATAGGATTGTGTGGTGTCATTTGGCTGTACATTATAGGATTGTGGGCTGTCATGTGGCTGTACAGTATAAGATAGTGGGCTGTCATGTGACTGTACATTATAGGATTGTGGGCTGTCATGTGGCTGTAAATTATAGGATTGTGTGATGCCATGTGGCTTTACATTATAGGATTGTGGGCTGTCATGTGGCTGTACATTATAGGATTGTGTGGTGTCATGTGGCTGTACATTATAGGATTGTGTGGTGCCATGTGGCTGTACATTATAGGATTGTGGGCTGTCATGCGGCTGTACATTATAGAATTGTGGGCTGTCATGTGGCTGTACATTATAGGATTGTGGGCTGTCATGTGGCTGTACATAATAGGATTGTGGGCTGTCATGTGGCTGTCCATAATAGGATTGTGGGCTGTCATGTGGCTGTAAATTATAGGATTGTGTGGTGCCATGTGACTGTACATTATAGGATTGTAGGCTGTCATGTGGCTGTAAATTATAGGATTGTGTGATGCCATGTGGCTTTACATTATAGGATTGTGGGCTGTCATGTGGCTGTACATTATAGGATTGTGTGGTGTCATGTGGCTGTACATTATAGGATTGTAGGCTGTCATGTGGCTGTAAATTATAGGATTGTGTGATGCCATGTGGCTTTACATTATAGGATTGTGGGCTGTCATGTGGCTGTACATTATAGGATTGTGTGGTGTCATGTGGCTGTACATTATAGGATTGTGTGGTGCCATGTGACTGTACATTATAGGATTGTGGGCTATCATGTGGCTGTACATTATAGGATTGTGGGCTGTCATGTGACTGTAAATTATAGGATTGTGTGGTGCCATGTGGCTTTACATTATAGGATTGTGGGCTGTCATGTGGCTGTACATTATAGGATTGTGTGGTGCCATGTGACTGTACATTATAGGATTGTGGGCTATCATGTGGCTGTACATTATAGGATTGTGGGCTGTCATGTGGCTGTAAATTATAGGATTGTGTGGTGCCATGTGGCTTTACATTATAGGATTGTGGGCTGTCATGTGGCTGTACATTATAGGATTGTGTGGTGTCATGTGGCTGTACATTATAGGATTGTGTGGTGCCATGTGGCTGTACATTATAGGATTGTGGGCTGTCATGTGGCTGTAAATTATAGGATTGTGTGGTGCCATGTGGCTGTACATTATAGAATTGTGGGCTGTCATGTGGCTGTACATTATAGAATTGTGGGCTGTCATGTGGCTGTACATTATAGGATTGTGGGCTGTCATGTGGCTGTACATTATAGGATTGTGTGGTGTCATGTGGCTGTACATTATAGGATTGTGGGCTGTCATGTGGCTGTACATTATAGGATTGTGGGCTGTCATGTGGCTGTACATTATAGGATTGTGTGGTGCCATGTGGCTGTACATTATATGATTGAAGGCTGTCATGTGGCTGTACATTAAAAGATTGTGGGCTGTCATGTGGCTGTACAGTATAGGATTGTGGGCTGTCATGTGGCTGTACATTATAGGATTGTGTGGTGTCATGTGGCTGTACATTATAGGATTGTGGGCTGTCATGTGGCTGTACATTAAAAGATTGTGGGCTGTCATGTGGCTGTACAGTATAGGATTGTGTGGTGCCATGTGGCTGTACATTATAGTATTGTAGGCTGTCATGTGGCTGTACATTATAGGATTGTGGGCTGTCATGTAGCTGTACAGTATAGGATTGTGGGCTGTCATGTGGCTGTACAGTATAGGATTGTCTGGTGTCATGTGGCTGTACATTATAGGATTGTGTGGTGTCATGTGGCTGTACATTATAGGATTGTGAGCTGTCATGTGGCTGTACATTATAGGATTGTGGGCTGTCATTTGGCTGTACATTATAGGATTGTGTGGTGTCATGTGGCTGTACATTATAGGATTGTGGGCTGTCATGTGGCTGTACATTATAGGATTGTGTGGTGCCATGTGGCTGTACATTATATGATTGAAGGCTGTCATGTGGCTGTACATTAAAAGATTGTGGGCTGTCATGTGGCTGTACAGTATAGGATTGTGTGGTGCCATGTGGCTGTACATTATAGGATTGTGGGCTGTCATGTAGCTGTACAGTACAGCATTGTGGGCTGTCATGTGGCTGTACAGTATAGGATTGTCTGGTGTCATGTGGCTGTACATTATAGGATTGTGAGCTGTCATGTGGCTGTACATTATAGGATTGTGGGCTGTCATGTGGCTGTACAGTATAAGATAGTGGGCTGTCATGTGGCTGTACATTATAGGATTGTGGGCTGTCATGTGTCTGTACATTATAGGATTGTGTGGTGCCATGTGGCTGTACATAATAGGATTGTGGGCTGTCATGTGGCTGTCCATAATAGGATTGTGGGCTGTCATGTGGCTGTAAATTATAGGATTGTGTGATGCCATGTGGCTTTACATTATAGGATTGTGGGCTGTCATGTGGCTGTCCATAATAGGATTGTGGGCTGTCATGTGGCTGTACATTATAGGATTGTGTGGTGCCATGTGGCTGTACATTATAGGATTGTGTGGTGCCATGTGGCTGTACATTATAGGATTGTGGGCTGTCATTTGGCTGTACATTATAGGATTGTGTGGTGCCATGTGACTGTACATTATAGGATTGTGGGCTATCATGTGGATGTACATTATAGGATTGTGGGCTGTCATGTGGATGTACATTATAGGATTGTGGGCTGTCATGTGGCTGTACATTATAGGATTGTGGGCTGTCATGTGGCTGTACATTATAGGATTGTGTGGTGCCATGTGGCTGTACATTGTAAGATTGTGGGCTGTCATGTGGCTGTACAGTATAGGATTGTGTGGTGCCATGTGGCTATACATTAGATAATACACAAAACTGGAGTTTAGTAATATGTGGTAGATGATTTAGTAAGACAGTATAGTATATAGATTTATTGTATGCACTGTAGTACAGTATATTATTATAGTAGATGGATTCATTGTATGCAGTGTAGTATATTATTATAGTATATAGAAGAATAGTATTCAGTGTGGTACATGTAGGATATAGTATCAGTATACAAAATAATAGATTTTATAATGTATAATAAGATACAGTGTGATATAGAATATATAATGTATAATGTATAGTAATATGCAACGTAATAGAACAGTATATAATATATTAGTATACAAAGTAATATAATAGTATGCAGTGAAGTATATGTGGTATATAATTATAGTATATAGCAACTGCAGCTGAATAAATTAGAATATCATCAAAAAGTTATTTTTTTTAGTAATTGAATTGATACAGTGACCCCATATATTGTATTATATTATACAGTCACCCCCATATATTATATTGTATTATATTATACAGTCACCCCCATATATTATATTGTATTATATTATACAGTCACCCCCATATATTATATTGTATTATATTATACAGTCACCCCCATATATTATATTGTATTATATTATACAGTCACCCCCATATATTATATTGTATTATATTATACAGTCACTCCCATATATTATATTGTATTATATTATACAGTCACCCCCATATATTATATTGTATTATATTATACAGTCACCCCCATATATTATATTGTATTATATTATACAGTCACCCCCATATATTATATTGTATTATATTATACAGTCACCCCCATATATTATATTGTATTATATTATACAGTCACCCCCATATATTATATTGTATTATATTACACAGTCACCCCCATATATTATATTGTATTATATTACACAGTCACCCCCATATATTATATTGTATTATATTACACAGTCACCCCATATATTATATTGTATTATATTATACAGTCACTCCCATTTATTATATTGTATTATATTACACAGTCACCCCCATATATTATATTGTATTATATTACACATTCACCCCCATATATTATATTGTATTATATTATACAGTCACCCCCATATATTATATTGTATTATATCATACAATCACCCCCATATATTATATTGTATTATATTATACAGTCACCCCCATATATTATATTGTATTATATTATACAGTCACCCCCATATATTATATTGTATTATATTATACAGTCTCCCCTATATATTATATTGTATTATATTATATTGTACAGTCGCCCCCATATATTATATTGTATATTATACAGTCACCTCCATATATTATATTGTATTATATTATACAGTCACCCCCATATATTATATTATATTACACAGTCACCCCATATATTATATTGTATTATATTATACAGTCACCCCCATATATTATATTGTATTATATTATACAGTCACCCCCATATATTATATTGTATTATATTATACAGTCACCCCCATATATTATATTGTATTATATTACACAGTCACCCCCATATATTATATTGCATTATATAATACAGTCACCCCCATATATTATATTGTATTATATTATACAGTCACCTCCATATATTATATTGTATTATATTATACAGTCACCCCCATATATTATATTGTATTATATTATACAGTCACCCCCATATATGATATTGTATTATATTATACAGTCACCCCCATATATTATATTGTATTATATTATACAGTCTCCCCTATATATTATATTGTATTATATTATATTATACAGTCGCCCCCATATATTATATTGTATATTATACAGTCACCCCCATATATTATATTGTATTATATTATACAGTCACTCCCATATATTATATTGTATTATATTATACAGTCACCCCCATATATTATATTGTATTATATTATACAGTCTCCCCTATATATTATATTGTATTATATTATATTATACAGTCACCTCCATATATTATATTGTATTATATTATAGAGTCACCCCCATATATTATATTGTATTATATTACACAGTCACCCCCATATATTTTATTGTATTATATGATACAGTCACCCCCATATATTATATTGTATTATATTATACAGTCACCCCCATATATTATATTGTATTATATTATACAGTCTCCCCTATATATTATATTGTATTATATTATATTATACAGTCACCCCCATATATTATATTGTATATTATACAGTCGCCCCCATATATTATATTGTATATTATACAGTCACCCCCATATATTATATTGTATTATATTATACAGTCGCCCCCATATATTATATTGTATATTATACAGTCGCCCCCATATATTATATTGTATATTATACAGTCACCTCCATATATTATATTGTATTATATTATAGAATCACCCCCATATATTATATTGTATTATATTACACAGTCACCCCCATATATTATATTGTATTATATTATACAGTCACCCCCATATATTATATTGTATTATATTACACAGTCACCCCCATATATTATATTGTATTATATGATACAGTCACCCCCATATATTATATTGTATTATATTATACAGTCACCCCCATATATTATATTGTATTATATTATACAGTCTCCCCTATATATTATATTGTATTATATTATATTATACAGTCACCCCTATATATTATATTGTATATTATACAGTCGCCCCCATATATTATATTGTATATTATACAGTCACCCCCATATATTATATTGTATTATATTATACAGTCGCCCCCATATATTATATTGTATATTATACAGTCGCCCCCATATATTATATTGTATATTATACAGTCACCTCCATATATTATATTGTATTATATTATAGAATCACCCCCATATATTATATTGTATTATATTACACAGTCACCCCCATATATTATATTGTATTATATTATACAGTCACCCCCATATATTATATTGTATTATATTATACAGTCACTCCCATATATTATATTGTATTATATTATACAGTCACCCCCATATATTATATTGTATTATATTATACAGTCTCCCCTATATATTATATTGTATTATATTATACAGTCGCCCCCATATATTATATTGTATATTATACAGTCACCTCCATATATTATATTGTATTATATTATACAGTCACCCCATATATTATATTGTATATTATACATTCACCCCCATATATTATACTGTATTATATTAAACAGTCACCCCCATATATTATATTGTATTATATTATACAGTCACCCCATATATTATATTGTATATTATACAGTCACCCCCATATATTATATTGTATTATATTATACAGTCACCCCCATATATTATATTGTATTATATTATACAGTCACCCCATATATTATATTGTATTATATTATACAGTCACCCCCATATATTATATTGTATTATATTATACAGTCACCCCCATATATTATATTGTATATTATACAGTCACCCCCATATATTATATTGTATTATATTATACAGTCACCCCCATATATTATATTGTATTATATTATACAGTCACCCCCATATATTATATTGTATTATATTATACAGTCACCCCATATATTATATTGTATATTATATATTCACCCCCATATATTATACTGTATTATATTATACAGTCACCCCCATATATTATATTGTATTATATTATACAGTCACCCCCATATATTATATTGTATTATATTATACAGTCACCCCCATATATTATATTGTATTATATTATACAGTCACCCCCATATATTATATTGTATTATATTGTACTAGCAATACCCGCGACTTCGTCCGCGGCCCCATTCTACCTGTGGGCGAGAGACCTGCAGCGTAGCCACGGCTTTCCACCGCCGAGACACCGGTGTCCCCTCTCTGTCCACGCGTGACCCCGGCGCCCCCCTGCAAAGGGACCCCAGCCTCCTTTCTCGACCCTGGGCCTCCCGTCCCGGCCTAAACCCTTGTCACTCCCTGCCAACACCCCCCATCCTGTGACCCCGGCCCCCACCCTACAGCGACCCCGGCCTCCTCCTCCAACAGGCCCCCCCGGCCTGCATCCTGGCCCCCCGCGACCCCAGCCTTCAAACCGGCAACCAACGGGGCATGGTAAGGTGCCTATATTTCGTTCCGGGCGCCATTCTAGATATGTGCCAAATTTGACTGTAATCCGTTCGGCCGTGTCAGCGTGATTGAGGAACAAACATCCAAACACACAAATGTTCATTTATAATATTAGTAGGATTGCGGTGACATCTAGTGGCACAAGAGATGACAAGTTCTTATGTAGCAGCCAGTCAGAATAATGTGCAGACACTCGTAGCCTACACAATGACGACCTGGCCGCACATTATACATCAGCTCCTGTCTGACAGTATATACATAATACATAGATATTATATCCATGTTCTTAGCTCTTTGCTCTATATCAGCCTTAAATTCTGACCAATCCTGTATTTCCAGCAGTTTCCCTCTGTATTGTGCGGTCTCTCCCCTATCTTACTACAATGAACCTTTCTATATAATATCACTAGTTATATCACCAGACATTACTGCTTTTACTAGTTTCTGCCAGCAGGGGGCAGTGTGTCTGCCTTGTACAGTGCAGGAGCCTTCAGAAGCCCATGGCAGTATTGCACGTCTGGCATGGACACATGTACTGACAGGCTTCTTTATTCTAGGACTATCTAGATGTCCAGGATGTTCGGGCTTCTTCTGCTTTTGGTTCTGGGATTGTCGACTGCTTGGGCTGAATCCTGTTCTGTTCCCATTGGAGGTAAAGGTCGTTGGGTCATGGCTTATTTATCAGTTATATCCATAGAGAGCGCTATACATAGATTCCCCCACATATCCCATCATATACAACAATCACATGTCATTCATTAATAATCCTAACTATATTGTTTAGGTGAAATAAACACTATCCCTGGTGGCCCGGAGGCAATAAATATTGTCCCTGGTGGTCTAGATTGTCTAAATAATATTACTGGTGCTATAGGTATTATATCTGGAGATCTAGGGTGAATAATGTTATCCCTGGTGGTCTAGGTGTAATACAGTCCTATGAAAAAGTTTGTGCCCCCCTATTAATCTTAATCATTTTTAGTTCTAAATATTTTGGTGTTTGCAGCAGCCATTTCAGTTTGATATATCTAATAACTGATGGACACAGTAATATTTCAGGATTGAAATGAGGTTTATTGTACTAACAGAAAATGTGCAATCTGCATTAAACCAAAATTGACCGGTGCAAAAGTCTGGGCACCTCAACAGAAAAGTGCCAGTAATATTTAGTAGCTCCTCCCTTTGCCTCTAGTCGCTTCCTGTAGCTTTTAATCAGTTCCTGGATCCTGGATGAAGGGATTTTGGACCATTCCTCTCTACAATTCGCGTTCAGTTCAGTTTGATGGTCGCCGAGCATGGACAGCCCGCTCCCAAATGATCTGGAAACAAAGATTGTTCCACATAGTTGTTCAGGGGAAGGATACAAAAAGTTGTCTCAGAGATTTAACCTGTCAGTTTCCACTGTGAGGAACATAGTAAGGAAATGGAAGAGCACAGGGACAGTTCTTGTTAAGCCCAGAAGTGGCAGGCCAAGAAAAATATCAGAAAGGCAGAGAAGAAGAATGGTGAGAACAGTCAAGGACAATCCACAGACACCTCCAAAGAGCTGCAGCATCATCTTGCTGCAGATGGTGTCACTATGCATCGGTCAACTATACAGCGCACTTTGCACAAATAGAAGCTGTATGGGAGAGTGATGAGAAAGAAGCTGTTTCTGCACGTACGCCACAAACAGAGTCACTGCCTGAGGTAAAAGCACATTTGGAGAAGCCAGCTTCATTTTGGAAGAAGGTCCTGTGGACTGATGAAACAAAGATTGAGTTGTTTGGTCATACAAAAAGGCGTTATGCATGGCATCTAAAAAAAACAGCATTCCAAGAAAAACACATGCTACCCACTGTAAAATTTGGTGGAGGTTCCATCATGCTTTGGGGCTGTGTGGCCAATGCCGGCATCGGGAATCTTGGTAAAGTTGAGGGTCGCATGGATTCCACTCAGTATCAGCAGATTCTTGAGAATAATGTTCAACAATCAGTGACGAAGTTGAAGTTACGCCAGGGATGGATATTTCAGCAAGACAATGATCCAAAACACCGCTCCAAATCCTCAGGCATTCATGCAGAGGAACAATTACAATGTTCTGGAATGGCCATCCCAGTCCCCAGACCTGAATATCATTGAACATCTGTGGGATGATTGGAAGCGGGCTGTCCATGCTCGGCCACCATCAAACTTAACTGAACGCGAATTGTTTTGTAAAGAGGAATGGTCCAGAATCCCTTCATCCAGGATCCAGGAACTGATTAACAGCAACAGGAAGTGACTAGAGGCAAAAGGAGGAGGAGCTACTAAATATTACTGGCACTGTTCTGTTGGGGTGCCCAGACTTCTGCACCGGTCACATTTTGGTGTAATGCATATTGTATATTCTCTGTTAGTACAATAAACCTCATTTCTATCCTGAAATATTACTGTGTCCATCAGTTATTAGATAGATCAGACTGACATGGCAAACACCAAAATATTTACAGCTAACAAGGATTAATAGGGGGGCACTAACTTTTTCATAGGACTGTATATATTATTTCTGCTGGTCAGTCAATAATTGGGTCTTGCTATGTCCATGGGATTTTTCTATAGACCCCCTTTCCCACACCCCAGATAGTTTTCCCTCCTCTCCCACCCATACATACAAAGCTTTCACAGGTCATACATTCACAGTTGTAAGCTTTTCTTTATAGCTCGCAACCATGCCAAGTTTGGAGTTGTCACTCAGAGCTCCGCCCATGAGGAGCACAATGTACAGCAGGGACCTCAGCTCGCCATAGATGGGAATCATGAGGACGCCTGCTCACAAACTAAGGAAGAGTATGCGCCATGGTGGACACTGGAGATGAAGAACAACATACGTGTCGGAGCAGTGGTCATAACCCCCAAGAACGACTATAAAGAACAACTGCTGGGAGCAGAGGTCTTGGTTGGTGACTCTCTCCATGGTGACAAAAAACTGTAAGTGTAACAGGATGGTCCTTGTCAGGTACAGCCATCCTAGCATGTGAAGTGGCTGCGGGCTGTACCTAAATCGCACCTCGCCACAATGCAGTCACCCCACATACACAATGTCACTGCTACGAGCTGATCTGTTTAGGTGGAACCCGACTCACATATTCATAGCCAGACCCAAAAATGTCATTCAGAGAGCAAGAACAAATCACCATTAAACTGAATGATTCAATGCCCACCGGGGTCAGTGCTTGTATCTATAAAGAAGGACAAACAAGCAAAACAGTTTGTAAAATAAAGTAGAAAAACCTTGAGAGTCCTTTCCATGGGGCTGACGGGATGGCCAAATAATGTGACAGAGTCCCAGGGAATCCTCCGTTCTTGTAATGGAGAGCCCTCTGCTTCAGACACGTCTCCTCTGTTCACAGGACTCCCCCTCCTCATAAGAGAGTTTCTGAACTTTTTCATCCCCACCCTTACAGACATCTAATGTCATAGAAGACCGAAAGCGAGGCATAGACGTCACGGTGCGGGTGATGATATCACGTCCTCGCACCACCTGTGCCGGGTTAGCAGGGATTGGGGTAAGGGGGATGGAAGCCATTTAAATTTTCGCCTCAGGCAGCAGAAAAGCTACAATCAGCCCTGAATATACAGGAATCCCCAACAATAATCCACAGGCAATTCATTGCTCTATCTGGACGTCCCCTCATGATTATCTATGGACAGCGAGGCCTTTGGGGACGAGGTGGGGGGGGGAGGGGGTCACCGGCTGTGCCCTCACCTCTGCTGACTGAAGGTTTGGCCTGGGCTCTGTAATAACCTTCCATTCTCCTGTCTCTAGGTGCGGAGTTGTTGATGATGTTTCTGTCACGTCCATTGCTGTTTGCTGTAACGGTCACCCCGGACGATTTGTCGCTGTGAGAATTCCTGGACGTAATGGAATCCTCGCAATGTGTCAAGTGGAAGTGTTCGAGCACATCGACAGCCCCAATGTCCAACCGGAGGATGTCGGCGACGAAGAGTGATGTCATATCTGTACTATACACCCTGACAATAAAATATACTGCATCGTATCTTGTGCCTTCTGAATACGGGGCTCACCGCTGTAAGACCCCCCTGATCCTGTGTGTATAAAGTACCAGAATATGGGGGTAACACCCTGTAAGACCCCCCTACATCTGTGTGTATAAAGTACCAGAATATGGGGGTAACACCCTGTAAGACCCCCCTACATCTGTGTGTATCAAGCACCAGAATATGGGGGTAACACCCTGTAAGACCCCCCTACATCTGTGTGTATAAAGTACCAGAATATGGGGGTAACACCCTGTAAGACCCCCCTGATCCTGTGTGTATAAAGTACCAGAATATGGGGGTAACACCCTGTAAGACCCCCTACATCTGTGTGTATAAAGCACCAGAATATGGGGGTAACACCCTGTAAGACCCCCCTGATCCTGTGTGTATAAAGTATCAGAATATGGGGGTAACACCCTGTAAGACCCCCCTGATCCTGTGTGTATAAAGTACCAGAATATGGGGGTAACACCCTGTAAGACCCCCCTACATCTGTGTGTATAAAGCACCAGAATATGGGGGTAACACCCTGTAAGACCCCCCTGATCCTGTGTGTATAAAGTATCAGAATATGGGGGTAACACCCTGTAAGACCCCCCTGATCCTGTGTGTATAAAGTACCAGAATATGGGGGTAACACCCTGTAAGACCCCCCTACATCTGTGTGTATAAAGCACCAGAATATGGGGGTAACACCCTGTAAGACCCCCCTGATCCTGTGTGTATAAAGTACCAGAATATGGGGGTAACACCCTGTAAGACCCCCCTACATCTGTGTGTATAAAGTACCAGAATATGGGGGTAACACCCTGTAAGACCCCCCTACATCTGTGTGTATAAAGTACCAGAATATGGGGGTAACACCCTGTAAGACTCCCCTGATCCTGTGTGTATAAAGTACCAGAATATGGGGGTAACACCCTGTAAGACCCCCCTACATCTGTGTGTATAAAGTACCAGAATATGGGGGTAACACCCTGTAAGACCCCCCTACATCTGTGTGTATAAAGTACCAGAATATGGGGGTAACACCCTGTAAGACCCCCCTACACCTGTGTGTATAAAGTACCAGAATATGGGGGTAACACCCTGTAAGACCCCCCTACACCTGTGTGTATAAAGTACCAGAATATGGGGGTAACACCCTGTAAGACCCCCCTACATCTGTGTGTATCAATCACCAGAATATGGGGGTAACACCCTGTAAGACCCCCCTACATATGTGTGTATAAAGCACCAGAATATGGGGGTAACACCCTGTAAGACCCCCCTGATCCTGTGTGTATAAAGTACCAGAATATGGGGTAACACCCTGTAAGACCCCCCTACATATGTGTGTATAAAGCGCCAGAATATGGGGGTAACACCCTGTAAGACCCCCCTGATCCTGTGTGTATAAAGTACCAGAATATGGGGGTAACACCCTGTAAGACCCCCCCTACATCTGTGTGTATCAGTCACCAGAATATGGGGGTAACACCCTGTAAGACCCCCCTACATCTGTGTGTATAAAGTACCAGAATATGGGGGTAACACCCTGTAAGACCCCCCTACATCTGTGTGTATAAAGTACCAGAATATGGGGGTAACACCCTGTAAGACCCCCCTACATCTGTGTGTATAAAGTACCAGAATATGGGGGTAACACCCTGTAAGACCCCCCTACATCTGTGTGTATAAAGTACCAGAATATGGGGGTAACACCCTGTAAGACCCCCCTGATCCTGTGTGTATAAAGTACCAGAATATGGGGGTAACACCCTGTAAGACCCCCCTACATCTGTGTGTATCAAGCACCAGAATATGGGGGTAACACCCTGTAAGACCCCCCTACATCTGTGTGTATAAAGTACCAGAATATGGGGGTAACACCCTGTAAGACCCCCCTACATCTGTGTGTATCAAGCACCAGAATATGGGGGTAACACCCTGTAAGACCCCCCTACATCTGTGTGTATAAAGTACCAGAATATGGGGGTAACACCCTGTAAGACCCCCCTGATCCTGTGTGTATAAAGTACCAGAATATGGGGGTAACACCCTGTAAGACCCCCCTGATCCTGTGTGTATAAAGTACCAGAATATGGGGGTAACACCCTGTAAGACCCCCCTACATCTGTGTGTATAAAGTACCAGAATATGGGGGTAACACCCTGTAAGACCCCCCTACATCTGTGTGTATAAAGTACCAGAATATGGGGGTAACACCCTGTAAGACCCCCCTGATCCTGTGTGTATAAAGTACCAGAATATGGGGGTAACACCCTGTAAGACTCCCCTGATCCTGTGTGTATAAAGTACCAGAATATGGGGGTAACACCCTGTAAGACCCCCCTACATCTGTGTGTATAAAGTATCAGAATATGGGGGTAACACCCTGTAAGACCCCCCTGATCCTGTGTGTATAAAGTACCAGAATATGGGGGTAACACCCTGTAAGACCCCCCTACATCTGTGTGTATAAAGTACCAGAATATGGGGGTAACACCCTGTAAGACCCCCCTGATCCTGTGTGTATAAAGTACCAGAATATGGGGGTAACACCCTGTAAGACCCCCCTACATCTGTGTGTATAAAGTACCAGAATATGGGGGTAACACCCTGTAAGACCCCCCTACATCTGTGTGTATAAAGTACCAGAATATGGGGGTAACACCCTGTAAGACCCCCCTACATCTGTGTGTATAAAGTACCAGAATATGGGGGTAACACCCTGTAAGACCCCCCTACATCTGTGTGTATAAAGTACCAGAATATGGGGGTAACACCCTGTAAGACCCCCCTACATCTGTGTGTATAAAGTACCAGAATATGGGGGTAACACCCTGTAAGACCCCCCTACATCTGTGTGTATAAAGCACCAGAATATGGGGGTAACACCCTGTAAGACCCCCCTGATCCTGTGTGTATAAAGTACCAGAATATGGGGGTAACACCCTGTAAGACCCCCTACATCTGTGTGTATAAAGCACCAGAATATGGGGGTAACACCCTGTAAGACCCCCCTGATCCTGTGTGTATAAAGTATCAGAATATGGGGGTAACACCCTGTAAGACCCCCCTGATCCTGTGTGTATAAAGTACCAGAATATGGGGGTAACACCCTGTAAGACCCCCCTACATCTGTGTGTATAAAGCACCAGAATATGGGGGTAACACCCTGTAAGACCCCCCTGATCCTGTGTGTATAAAGTATCAGAATATGGGGGTAACACCCTGTAAGACCCCCCTGATCCTGTGTGTATAAAGTACCAGAATATGGGGGTAACACCCTGTAAGACCCCCCTACATCTGTGTGTATAAAGCACCAGAATATGGGGGTAACACCCTGTAAGACCCCCCTGATCCTGTGTGTATAAAGTACCAGAATATGGGGGTAACACCCTGTAAGACCCCCCTACATCTGTGTGTATAAAGTACCAGAATATGGGGGTAACACCCTGTAAGACCCCCCTACATCTGTGTGTATAAAGTACCAGAATATGGGGGTAACACCCTGTAAGACTCCCCTGATCCTGTGTGTATAAAGTACCAGAATATGGGGGTAACACCCTGTAAGACCCCCCTACATCTGTGTGTATAAAGTACCAGAATATGGGGGTAACACCCTGTAAGACCCCCCTACATCTGTGTGTATAAAGTACCAGAATATGGGGGTAACACCCTGTAAGACCCCCCTACACCTGTGTGTATAAAGTACCAGAATATGGGGGTAACACCCTGTAAGACCCCCCTACACCTGTGTGTATAAAGTATCAGAATATGGGGGTAACACCCTGTAAGACCCCCCTACATCTGTGTGTATCAATCACCAGAATATGGGGGTAACACCCTGTAAGACCCCCCTACATATGTGTGTATAAAGCACCAGAATATGGGGGTAACACCCTGTAAGACCCCCCTGATCCTGTGTGTATAAAGTACCAGAATATGGGGTAACACCCTGTAAGACCCCCCTACATATGTGTGTATAAAGCGCCAGAATATGGGGGTAACACCCTGTAAGACCCCCCTGATCCTGTGTGTATAAAGTACCAGAATATGGGGGTAACACCCTGTAAGACCCCCCCTACATCTGTGTGTATCAGTCACCAGAATATGGGGGTAACACCCTGTAAGACCCCCCTACATCTGTGTGTATAAAGTACCAGAATATGGGGGTAACACCCTGTAAGACCCCCCTACATCTGTGTGTATAAAGTACCAGAATATGGGGGTAACACCCTGTAAGACCCCCCTACATCTGTGTGTATAAAGTACCAGAATATGGGGGTAACACCCTGTAAGACCCCCCTACATCTGTGTGTATAAAGTACCAGAATATGGGGGTAACACCCTGTAAGACCCCCCTGATCCTGTGTGTATAAAGTACCAGAATATGGGGGTAACACCCTGTAAGACCCCCCTACATCTGTGTGTATCAAGCACCAGAATATGGGGGTAACACCCTGTAAGACCCCCCTACATCTGTGTGTATAAAGTACCAGAATATGGGGGTAACACCCTGTAAGACCCCCCTACATCTGTGTGTATCAAGCACCAGAATATGGGGGTAACACCCTGTAAGACCCCCCTACATCTGTGTGTATAAAGTACCAGAATATGGGGGTAACACCCTGTAAGACCCCCCTGATCCTGTGTGTATAAAGTACCAGAATATGGGGGTAACACCCTGTAAGACCCCCCTGATCCTGTGTGTATAAAGTACCAGAATATGGGGGTAACACCCTGTAAGACCCCCCTACATCTGTGTGTATAAAGTACCAGAATATGGGGGTAACACCCTGTAAGACCCCCCTACATCTGTGTGTATAAAGTACCAGAATATGGGGGTAACACCCTGTAAGACCCCCCTGATCCTGTGTGTATAAAGTACCAGAATATGGGGGTAACACCCTGTAAGACTCCCCTGATCCTGTGTGTATAAAGTACCAGAATATGGGGGTAACACCCTGTAAGACCCCCCTACATCTGTGTGTATAAAGTATCAGAATATGGGGGTAACACCCTGTAAGACCCCCCTGATCCTGTGTGTATAAAGTACCAGAATATGGGGGTAACACCCTGTAAGACCCCCCTACATCTGTGTGTATAAAGTACCAGAATATGGGGGTAACACCCTGTAAGACCCCCCTGATCCTGTGTGTATAAAGTACCAGAATATGGGGGTAACACCCTGTAAGACCCCCCTACATCTGTGTGTATAAAGTACCAGAATATGGGGGTAACACCCTGTAAGACCCCCCTACATCTGTGTGTATAAAGTACCAGAATATGGGGGTAACACCCTGTAAGACCCCCCTACATCTGTGTGTATAAAGTACCAGAATATGGGGGTAACACCCTGTAAGACCCCCCTACATCTGTGTGTATAAAGTACCAGAATATGGGGGTAACACCCTGTAAGACCCCCCTACATCTGTGTGTATAAAGTACCAGAATATGGGGGTAACACCCTGTAAGACCCCCCTACATCTGTGTGTATAAATTACCAGAATATGGGGGTAACACCCTGTAAGACCCCCCTACATCTGTGTGTATAAAGTACCAGAATATGGGGGTAACACCCTGTAAGACCCCCCTGATCCTGTGTGTATAAAGTACCAGAATATGGGGGTAACACCCTGTAAGACCCCCCTACATCTGTGTGTATCAATCACCAGAATATGGGGGTAACACCCTGTAAGACCCCCCTACATATGTGTGTATAAAGCACCAGAATATGGGGGTAACACCCTGTAAGACCCCCCTGATCCTGTGTGTATAAAGTACCAGAATATGGGGGTAACACCCTGTAAGACCCCCCTACTTCTGTGTGTATCAATCACCAGAATATGGGGGTAACACCCTGTAAGACCCCCCTGATCCTGTGTGTATCAATCACCAGAATATGGGGGTAACACCCTGTAAGACCCCCCTACATCTGTGTGTATAAAGTACCAGAATATGGGGGTAACACCCTGTAAGACCCCCCTACATCTGTGTGTATCAAGAACCAGAATATGGGGGTAACACCCTGTAAGACCCCCCTACATCTGTGTGTATAAAGTATCAGAATATGGGGGTAACACCCTGTAAGACCCCCCTACATCTGTGTGTATAAAGTATCAGAATATGGGGGTAACACCCTGTAAGACCCCCTACATCTGTGTGTATCAAGCACCAGAATATGGGGGTAACACCCTGTAAGACCCCCCTACATCTGTGTGTATCAATCACCAGAATATGGGGGTAACACCCTGTAAGACCCCCCTACATATGTGTGTATAAAGCACCAGAATATGGGGGTAACACCCTGTAAGACCCCCCTACATCTGTGTGTATCAAGCCCCAGAATATGGGGGTAACACCCTGTAAGACCCCCCTACATCTGTGTGTATCAATCACCAGAATATGGGGGTAACACCCTGTAAGACCCCCCCTACATCTGTGTGTATCAAGCACCAGAATATGGGGGTAACACCCTGTAAGACCCCCCCTACATCTGTGTGTATAAAGTACCAGAATATGGGGGTAACACCCTGTAAGACCCCCCTGATCCTGTGTGTATAAAGTACCAGAATATGGGGGTAACACCCTGTAAGACCCCCCTACATCTGTGTGTATCAAGCACCAGAATATGGGGGTAACACCCTGTAAGACCCCCCTACATCTGTGTGTATAAAGTATCAGAATATGGGGGTAACACCCTGTAAGACCCCCCTACATCTGTGTGTATAAAGTATCAGAATATGGGGGTAACACCCTGTAAGACCCCCCTACATCTGTGTGTATAAAGTATCAGAATATGGGGGTAACACCCTGTAAGACCCCCCTACATCTGTGTGTATAAAGCACCAGAATATGGGGGTAACACCCTGTAAGACCCCCTACATCTGTGTGTATCAAGCACCAGAATATGGGGGTAACACCCTGTAAGACCCCCCTACATCTGTGTGTATCAAGCACCAGAATATGGGGGTAACACCCTGTAAGACCCCCCCTACATCTGTGTGTATAAAGCACCAGAATATGGGGGTAACACCCTGTAAGACTCCCCTACATCTGTGTGTATCAATCACCAGAATATGGGGGTAACACCCTGTAAGACCCCCCTACATCTGTGTGTATCAAGCATCAGAATATGGGGGTAACAACCTGTAAGACCCCCCTGATCCTGTGTGTATAAAGTACCAGAATATGGGGGTAACACCCTGTAAGACCCCCCTACATCTGTGTGTATAAAGCACCAGAATATGGGGGTAACACCCTGTAAGACCCCCTACATCTGTGTGTATCAAGCACCAGAATATGGGGGTAACACCCTGTAAGACCCCCCTACATCTGTGTGTATCAAGCACCAGAATATGGGGGTAACACCCTGTAAGACCCCCCCTACATCTGTGTGTATAAAGCACCAGAATATGGGGGTAACACCCTGTAAGACCCCCCTACACCTGTGTGTATAAAGCACCAGAATATGGGGGTAACACCCTGTAAGACCCCCCTGATCCTGTGTGTATAAAGCACCAGAATATGGGGGTAACACCCTGTAAGACTCCCCTACATCTGTGTGTATCAATCACCAGAATATGGGGGTAACACCCTGTAAGACCCCCCTACATCTGTGTGTATCAAGCACCAGAATATGGGGGTAACACCCTGTAAGACCCCCCTGATCCTGTGTGTATCAAGCATCAGAATATGGGGGTAACAACCTGTAAGACCCCCCTGATCCTGTGTGTATAAAGTACCAGAATATGGGGGTAACACCCTGTAAGACCCCCCTACATCTGTGTGTATAAAGCACCAGAATATGGGGGTAACAACCTGTAAGACTCCCCTGATCCTGTGTGTATAAAGTACCAGAATATGGGGGTAACACCCTGTAAGACCCCCCTACATATGTGTGTATAAAGTACCAGAATATGGGGGTAACACCCTGTAAGACCCCCCTACATCTGTGTGTATAAATTACCAGAATATGGGGGTAACACCCTGTAAGACCCCCCTACATCTGTGTGTATAAAGTACCAGAATATGGGGGTAACACCCTGTAAGACCCCCCTACATCTGTGTGTATAAAGTACCAGAATATGGGGGTAACACCCTGTAAGACCCCCCTACATCTGTGTGTATAAAGTACCAGAATATGGGGGTAACACCCTGTAAGACCCCCCTGATCCTGTGTGTATCAAGCACCAGAATATGGGGGTAACACCCTGTAAGACCCCCCTGATCCTGTGTGTATAAAGTACCAGAATATGGGGGTAACACCCTGTAAGACCCCCCTACATCTGTGTGTATAAAGTACCAGAATATGGGGGTAACACCCTGTAAGACCCCCCTACATCTGTGTGTATAAAGTACCAGAATATGGGGGTAACACCCTGTAAGACCCCCCTACATCTGTGTGTATAAAGTACCAGAATATGGGGGTAACACCCTGTAAGACCCCCCTACATCTGTGTGTATAAAGCACCAGAATATGGGGGTAACACCCTGTAAGACCCCCCTACATCTGTGTGTATAAAGTACCAGAATATGGGGGTAACACCCTGTAAGACCCCCCTGATCCTGTGTGTATAAAGTACCAGAATATGGGGGTAACACCCTGTAAGACCCCCCTACATCTGTGTGTATCAAGTACCAGAATATGGGGGTAACACCCTGTAAGACCCCCCTGATCCTGTGTGTATAAAGTACCAGGATACGGGGGTAACACCCTGTAAGACCCCCCTACATCTGTGTGTATAAAGTACCAGAATATGGGGGTAACACCCTGTAAGACCCCCCTACATCTGTGTGTATAAAGTACCAGAATATGGGGGTAACACCCTGTAAGACCCCCCTGATCCTGTGTGTATAAAGTACCAGAATATGGGGGTAACACCCTGTAAGACCCCCTACATCTGTGTGTATAAAGCACCAGAATATGGGGGTAACACCCTGTAAGACCCCCTACATCTGTGTGTATAAAGTACCAGAATATGGGGGTAACACCCTGTAAGACCCCCCTGATCCTGTGTGTATAAAGTACCAGAATATGGGGGTAACACCCTGTAAGACCCCCCTACATCTGTGTGTATAAAGTACCAGAATATGGGGGTAACACCCTGTAAGACCCCCCTACATCTGTGTGTATAAAGTACCAGAATATGGGGGTAACACCCTGTAAGACCCCCCTACATATGTGTGTATAAAGTACCAGAATATGGGGGTAACACCCTGTAAGACCCCCCTACATATGTGTGTATAAAGCACCAGAATATGGGGGTAACACCCTGTAAGACCCCCCTACATCTGTGTGTATAAAGTACCAGAATATGGGGGTAACACCCTGTAAGACCCCCCTACATCTGTGTGTATAAAGTACCAGAATATGGGGGTAACACCCTGTAAGACCCCCCTGATCCTGTGTGTATAAAGTACCAGAATATGGGGGTAACACCCTGTAAGACCCCCCTGATCCTGTGTGTATAAAGTACCAGAATATGGGGGTAACACCCTGTAAGACCCCCCTACACCTGTGTGTATCAAGCACCAGAATATGGGGGTAACACCCTGTAAGACCCCCCTACACCTGTGTGTATCAAGCACCAGAATATGGGGGTAACACCCTGTAAGACCCCCCTACATCTGTGTGTATAAAGTACCAGAATATGGGGGTAACACCCTGTAAGACCCCCCTACATCTGTGTGTATCAAGCCCCAGAATATGGGGGTAACACCCTGTAAGACCCCCCTACATCTGTGTGTATAAAGTACCAGAATATGGGGGTAACACCCTGTAAGACCCCCCTACATCTGTGTGTATCAATCACCAGAATATGGGGGTAACACCCTGTAAGACCCCCCTACACCTGTGTGTATCAAGCACCAGAATATGGGGGTAACACCCTGTAAGACCCCCCTACACCTGTGTGTATCAAGCACCAGAATATGGGGGTAACACCCTGTAAGACCCCCCTACATCTGTGTGTATCAATCACCAGAATATGGGGGTAACACCCTGTAAGACCCCCCTACACCTGTGTGTATCAAGCACCAGAATATGGGGGTAACACCCTGTAAGACCCCCCTACATCTGTGTGTATCAAGCACCAGAATATGGGGGTAACACCCTGTAAGACCCCCCTACATCTGTGTGTATAAAGTACCAGAATATGGGGGTAACACCCTGTAAGACCCCCCTACATCTGTGTGTATCAATCACCAGAATATGGGGGTAACACCCTGTAAGACCCCCCTACACCTGTGTGTATCAAGCACCAGAATATGGGGGTAACACCCTGTAAGATCCCCCTGATCCTGTGTGTATAAAGTACCAGAATATGGGGGTAACACCCTGTAAGACCCCTGATCCTATGTGTATAAAGTACCAGGATACGGGGGTAACACCCTGTAAGACCCCCCTACATCTGTGTGTATATAGTACACTATCTGCCAATATAGCCATGCTGGGCTCCCCCTATAACGCACCCCCTCGTCTCTTATATAAGACTACTGCACCCGCTTTATCCCTCAGGCTTCTTGCATATGATTGTGCACAGTCTGTGAATCGGTGACCATGGCACGGCTAATACTCAGATTGTTTCCCGGGTGTCAGCCACGGTCTTCACTGACCCAGCCGATCTATGGACTGAGCTAAGCCGCCCTTGCAGAAAGGTGGAGGACCTGCTGCAGAATTCCAGGCTCTTAAATGCAGACCCACAATTGTGGCCGGGGGCACGAGGACTTACATGTGAGGAATGAAGGGGATGCAGTAGTGCTGTGTGAGGAATGAAGAGGTGCAGACTGCAGCAGTCCTATGTAAGGAGATAAGAGGGTCTAGGCTCCTGGCTACAGCAGTCCTATGTAAGGAAAGAAGGGGGGTCTAGGCTCCAGCAGTCCTGTGCATAATACATGTTATATAAGATCAGTTTCTTTCCTTGCACAGGACTGCTGCCTTCCCCTATATACCTTATATAAGACAGAATACCTGTACCAATAAATCACTTACCTGCTGTCGCTGTATACAGACAGGGCCCTGGAGGAAGCAGGTAGAGGTAACGTCAGCAAGGGTTAACTCCACCGAGACTGGCCAGACAGGGAACAAGAAAGCCGAGTGGGCCAATGAGTTATATGAAGAGACCCTACATCAGGTCAGGGGGCAATGACTTATTAAGTGGATTGCTCCTTCCCTGACCAGGCGCAGCGCTACCCTGAGGCCATTCTCTGTAGATAACTGCTCACCCACTCACTTGTCTGCTGTCTGGTCATTGTCAGTGGAGTTAACCCTTGACAACCCCTGCTATAGGGTGTGCTAAACTGTGCACTCGCCTTGTAAAATTGTGTATATATATATATATATATATATATATATATATATATATGGGGAAGTTAGCTCAGTAGAAGCAGAGGTGCGGACTCAAACAGTCAAGACAGGGACAAAATATTAGCAAAATGTGCTGTAAACTGGTTTATTTAGAAAAAAATAGGAAAATAAACATTCAGGCACAAAATTAAAAAAAAATAAATCCCTGCTCGTCTGAGCTACTAACTAGACAGGGGATAAAAAGACTCCTTATGGACCTTCACAGGCGTATGGAGACTTACAAGCCTTTTTCACTCCACTGGGGGATTATGGGAAAAATATGCAAATCTGTTTTCCAAGCTGTAAATAGGAGAACACCACCTCTGCCTGCTGCCCTCTAGGGGCAGACCCCTTAAACATCATGCACGACTTTTGCAACAAGACTTATTGCTATGATGCGAGGTTTAACCAAACTGGTTCCCACTGTTTCCAAGAAAGATGTGTCCTCAGGGGTGATGTTCCTCAGGGGGAGTTGTGTCCTCAGGGGCTCGATGTGTCTTCAGGAGGAGTTGTGTCCTCAGGGGCTCGATGTGTCTTCAGGAGGAGATGTATCCTCAGGAGATGTGTCTTCTCCTTTCCCCAGGCTGTGAAACCTGTCCGAGTCTTGACCACCTTTATTCAGGATTCTCCTCGGCTGACAGCTAATGAGGTTTATTAAGCATCCCAAGCCTTGTAGTGCCCTGATAGATGGAGAACCTTCTGCTCTTCCTCCCCGGTG
Organism: Leptodactylus fuscus; assembly: GCF_031893055.1. Taxonomy (NCBI): domain Eukaryota; kingdom Metazoa; phylum Chordata; class Amphibia; order Anura; family Leptodactylidae; genus Leptodactylus; species Leptodactylus fuscus. Next base: position 364,692 of record NC_134268.1, on the reverse strand, counting down.
TTACATATAGTAGCAGAGGACCTTCCCTTAGACCGCTGCCCTGCCGCACCACAGAGGTCACACTTACTGCTTTGCGCTATTACAGAATTCTTCAATCTTAGACATCAGGTTTGTCTATTCCATGTCTGAGCTCTCCTGGTGCTCGGGGCGGTGCACCATCTGGACCTGGCGCTTTGTCTACGTTAGTCTTTCTGGCTGGACTCGTCCTCCGGGTTATTCTGGTGACATTCCTGATAGACTTGACTTTGCCTTTTTGCATTTCTGTTAATATTTCATTTTTTTGTGTATATAGCAGAGATACCAGCTCTCTCCCCGTATACAGTGTCAGACAACGCCCTTTGGACACAATGTAAAATAACAGAGAATAAACATGTTGTGGATTTTATACCCGACGGTCACTACTGATCCAGAGTCTATAGAGAGAAGCTCTAGATTATCTGCACCGGATGAGGAATGGGGTCATCGGTGTAATGTATGGCAGAACGTCATATTGTAAGGAGGGTGTGTAGGTAATGTCACACACCTGCAGTATATAACACACACCTATAATATATAACACACCTATAGTATATGGCACACACCTAGTATATAAGACACCTATAGTATATGGCACACACCTAGTATATAAGACACCTATAGTATATGGCACACACCTAGTATATAAGACACCTATAGTATATGGCACACACCTAGTATATAACACACACCTATAGTATATAACACACACCTATAGTATATAACACACACCTGCAGTATATGGCACACACCTATAGTATTATAGTATATGGCACACACCTATAGTATATAACACACACCTATAGGATATAACACACACCTATAGGATATAACACACACCTATAGTATATAACACACACCTATAGGATATAACACACACCTATAGTATATAACACTTATAGTATATAACACTCACCTATAGTATATAACACACCTCTAGTATATGACATACACACACACACATACACACCTCTAGTATACGGCACACACATTCATACAATATAACATAGATACTAAATACAAGGTGACACATTTATTGAGGATCTTTATGACGAGTGCAGGTCGGGTTGGAGAACATTTTCCTTCCAATCTCAGACAAGTGTTTATACAATAGAAATGTAATACAGAGTTGCAGACAGTGAAGTTCCGGCCATGGCTGATAACGACATGATGGCGGCTACCAGCAGACTTTATTCTCCTTGGTCTCCTCATTGACCCACTCTCCATAAACCTCGACCTCGCAGAGATGCAGGTACTCGGAGCGTCCTGGGATGACCACACTGACATACTGACCCTCCATCCCGTTACAGCAGAATGGCAAGGTGAGAGACGAAACATCGGTGACCCTGCCGCACCTGGAGGAGAAATCCAGAAAAATCCAGAGATCACTGACTACTCGTTTCCTATATTCATCACTTTAGGTAAAATTTCAATGTAACAGGAAGACAGGACATTGTAGAGAAATGCCAAATGGGACCTTGTAGGAGAACACAAGACAAGACGTTCTGAAAAACACAACATCAGACATTGTGGAGGACACATCACAGGACTGGTAACACAATGCAGAACTCAGTGCAAGAACCCAGGGACATTATGGAGGAACGAAACATCGGAGAAAGTGGGGAAGATCAAACCAGACATTGTGAAGGAACATGAGATGGAAGGTTTTAGAGCTTCACCAGTGACATTAAGAAGGAAAACCAGTTGGAAGATTGTGGAAGACATAAGATGAGACACTATAGAAGAATACAAGATGAGACTGGAGGAACACAAGCTAAGACATTATACAGGAAGACTAGATGGAACATTTTTGTTGTCCGTCTACATGTGTGTAAAACAAGTATATTGTATATGGTACTTACACCGGGTTGTTGTTATCGGGAGAATTACCGACTCGGACCTCGGCTCCGATCAGTCGCTCCATACAACAGTCCCCCCTGTTTGTCAGGACAATGTTGGATATCTTGTAGGTCTTATCCAGCTTCACCTTCCACCAAGGATCTTTCGCCACATCGGCATGAGAGCAGAAACCCTTGTGGTATTCTGTGTCTTTGAGACCATCTATGGCATTCTTGGCGTATCCCATTACGTAATATTGATAGTCGGATACCTGAGAGGCTTCTCCATTTCTTGCTATATTTGTAGCTAAGGAAGAAGAACAGAAGAGATTTCACTTTACATAAAGCTCAAGTGTAGAATAGAAGAAGCCCCAGAACATCTCGACCCTCTGACCATGTTATAATCCCATCATGTGTGTAGATCTGATCTCACCTCCAGGTCCAGGAGGACTACACCCCCGAGCGAAGGCCAGAGACCCCAGGAGAGTCAGAGACAACAGAAGATTCATCCTGGAGGAAGAAGAAGAAGATGGTAACGAATATTACTAAATGTAAGAAATAAGGCACTCCTCTCCTGACATGGCTGATAACAGATAGCAATAGATTGTATTCTCCTGTCCTACAGTCGGCCTCTCCTCTCCTGACATGGCTGATAACAGATAGCAATAGATTGTATTCCCCTGTCCTACAGTCGGCCTCTCCTCTCCTGACATGGCTGATAACAGATAGTAATAGATTGTATTCCCCTGTCCTACAGTCGGCCTCTCCTCTCCTGACATGGCTGATAACAGATAGTAATAGATTGTATTCCCTTTTCCTACAGTCGGCCTCTCCTGACATGGCTGATAACAGATAGTAATAGATTGTATTCTCCTGTCCTACAGTCGGCCTCTCCTCTCCTGACATGGCTGATAACAGATAGTAATAGATTGTATTCTCCTGTCCTACAGTCGGCCTCTCCTCTCCTGACATGGCTGATAACAGATAGTAATAGATTGTATTCCCCTGTCCTACAGTCGGCCTCTCCTCTCCTGACATGGCTGATAACAGATAGTAATAGATTGTATTCCCCTGTCCTACAGTCGGCCTCTCCTCTCCTGACATGGCTGATAACAGATAGTAATAGATTGTATTCCCCTGTCCTACAGTCGGCCTCTCCTGACATGGCTGATAACAGATAGTAATAGATTGTATTCCCCTGTCCTACAGTCGGCCTCTCCTCTCCTGACATGGCTGATAACAGATAGTAATAGATTGTCTGCCCCCTGTAGTCAGTGACTAGTCCCTGCAGTCATATCTGGAGTGTACTCACATGGGTAGTTCCCTGCGGTCTCGGTGAGTGTAGTGGTCTCCGTGCTGTCTATATATACCTTATTACGCTCCAGCCCCCCCCCCCCCCCCCCGTCTCCCCCTCCCCCGTCTCCCCCTCCCCTCACTTTGTGTTTTCAATCAATTTACTCCCTTAAGCGAAATTTTTTTCCCAGTCATAAAACCTCCCGGACTGGTTGATCCTGACGGACTGGTTTGTCTTGTCTGCAGATCAATAACCAGGTTGTCTCTCTCAGGATAACTGATAAATGAGCAGTGACTTGGGGCCCGGACCCCCTGTCTCCTCGCTATGGTCAGGTACCGGATGGAGTGTCGGCCACATGTTCTCCATTCTATGGGGCGGACAGTCACATCCAAGCCGTGCGCTCAGTCACCTGCCTCAGTCTCGCAGACTATACACAGTACAGGGGTGAGCGGTCTGGTCTATCAGTAATGGGGTGCTCAGGACCTCTGTTGTAGTGACCATAGGGGACCAGCGATCAGATATTTATCACCTGCCCACTGGATATCTTGTGTATAGATGGGACATGGCATTTGTAGGACTGCCCCTATAACCCTCACTTGTCCGCTGCTTGCGGTTCATCCTGCTCAGAGGTGTAACTGAGTGTGACCAGGTTTGTCTAATCATATGCTCTTGAGTAATTCAGCATCAGTACATGTGACTATCTCTATAAAAACAGAAGTTTTGGCAGTTTGCTGGTCTGGAGTTTTCAGAACTGTTGATACAATGCCAAGGAGGAAAGACATCAGCAATGATCTAAGATAATTTTTGCTGCCCATCAATCCCAAAAGGTTTATAAATCCATTTTGGCACAACGAGTGATTATGAAGATAATCTTGTTTCCCTTAGTCCTAACAGCGGCACAATGTGGGGTATTTCTGCCCCTGTGTGCTGGTAGGACAGGCGGATATTTAATTAGCCAATCAAATGCGTGGCAGGCCCTATAAGAGGGCACAAGAACCTCCCCTCTGCGTGTAAATACAAAAGTACCTCCATTACATTTATATACAGTTTTATACATAAGATATGATTCCCAGGGTGGGAAATCTTGTGCCGCTGTTAGGACTAAGGGAAACAAGATTATCTTCATAGTCACTCGTTCCCTGTCGTCCTCAACAGCGGCACAATGTGGGGATATAGCAAGCAGGTCCCCAAGATGGGTGGGACAAACCCATGACCGAACTTAAAACGTTCTGGGCAAAGGCAGTGGAATCTGCCACTTGGTCCTTCAGGCGGTAATGCCGAATGAAGGTGGATTCAGATGCCCAAGAGGCAGCTGCATATATTTGGTCCACAGACAAAGCACTTCTTTCTGCCCGTGAAGTGGACACTGCCCTGGTTGAATGGGCATGAAGGAAAGATGGAGCCGACAGCCCTTGGGCGGTATAGGCGACTCTAATAGTCTCGGTAACCCACCGGGATATTGTAGCTTTGGCGTCTTTGGCGCCCTTGTTTTTCCCCGTGTAGCTGACCAACAGGTTTTCAGTCCACCTAAAGGGGTGAGTGCGCTGCAAGTAGATCTGCAGGCATCTGACCACGTCCAGTTTGTGCCATCTTTCTTCTTCAGCAGAAGAAGGGAACGGAAAAAATCCTGGAAGGGAAATCAGTTGGTTCCTGTTTACAGCAGATGGCACCTTGGGACGAAACCCAGGGAGGAACCTAAGCTGTACATGGTCAGAGAAAAAGGTGGTATATGGCTCCTCAGCGGACAAAGCTTGTAGTTCACTAACGCGTTTGGCAGGTGTGACTGCCAATAGCAGCGCCATTTTGCCGGTTAGCGACTTGAGGGAGACCTCTTCCAGAGGTTCAAATGGCTGGCCACATAGGGCATTCAGGACCGGAATAAGGTCCCATTGGTGGACAGGGGTGTTTACCACCGGTCTCAGCCTAGTTGCCCCTTTAATAAAGGTGCTCACTAAGGAATCCTGAGACAAACGCCTCCCCAGATAGGCGGACAGGGCCGCTACGTACGTGTACCTTGAGTGTGGCCGCAGCAAGACCTCTGTCTAGTCCGTCTTGAAGGAAGTCCAGGATCGCCTCCGTAGGGGGATCGGTGGAGTCCACTTGATGCTGCAGACACCAGGCATTAAAGATGTTACCTATTCGACGGTAGTTCCTGTTAGTCGAATCTGCTCTGGCGCTGGATAGGCTTGTGACAGTCCTCTATTCCTCAATAGGGACTGGTCAACCTCCAGGCTGTCAGGTTGAGTCTCCTCAGATCCTGGCATCTCAGCTCTCCTTGGGTTACCAGGTCTGGGAGTGGGGGAAGCCTCCAATATATGCCCTGACTCATTTGTATGAGCTGAGCAAACCAAGCCCTTTTTGGCCAGAACGGGATTATGGCTATTCCCGAGGCTTGGTCCTGTCTTATTTTTATCAATACCTTCAGTATGATTGGAATTGGAGGGAATATGTAAAAGAGCCTGAACCTCCATGGGATGGACAGGGCATCCACCGCCAAGGGATTGTCCTCCTGGTACAGAGAGTAGAAGGTCCCCACCTTGGCGTTGAGTCAGGTAGCCATAAGATCGACCTCCGGGAGACCCCATCTCTGGACGATCTGTTGAAATACGTCTGGATTGAGAGACCATTCTCCTGATACGGTAATACCCCGACTCAGACGATCCGCTACTATGTTCAGGGAGCCCTTTATGTGAACAGCGGATAACTGGACCAGATTCTTCTCCGCCCAGGCAAATATGAGATTCGTCTCTCTCAGCAAGGTTGGTGACCTGGTGCCCCCTTGTTTGTTTATATAGACTACCACCGTCATATTGTCTGACCGGATTTTGACAGACTTGCCTTTCAATTCCGGGGCAAAGTGTACTAGGGCCAGGTACACTGCTCTGAGTTCCTTGAGATTGGATGACCCCAGCTCCGGACATCTCCATCGTCCTTGTACAGTCTTGTCCTGGTAATGGGCTCCCCATCCCCACTGGGATGCATCTGTTGTCAACAGGGTCCACACTGTCGGGACCGTGGACCTTCCGTCTTTCAGGTGTATCCAACATCTGAGGGAAAGACGGGTAATGGGAGAAAGGCAGATCTTCTTGTGCAATCCCCGTGGAGACCTGTTCCAGGTTCTCAACACTTCCATCTGCAGGGGACGCAAATGCCATAAAGCCCAAGGGACTGCCCTGGCCGAGGATGACATTAGGCCGAGGACTCTCATGGCGGTCCGGATGGTTACCTGCCGAGTGTGCAATAGGAATCGTGCACTGGCTTGGATTCTTTCCTTCCTTGGACTGGAGAGGAAGATCTGCATCGCTTCTGAATCCACTATAAATCCGAGGAATTTTCTTCGGGTGGATGGAACGATTTCGGACTTCTCCCAATTGATAATCCTAACTCCTGTAGGAAGTTGATGGCAAGGTTGAGCTGCTGGAGGAGAGCAGCAGGAGACTGAGCTTTCAGTAGCCAGTCATCTAGATAAGGGACGATGAAAAGACCCTGAAGTCTGAGGGCCGCGGCGACCGGAGCGATCACCTTGGTGAATACCAGTGGGGCGGATGTGATGCCGAATGGCAGAGCTGTGAATTGATAGTGCTCCCTGTGGCCGGCCATAGCGACGGCAATCCTGAGGAACTTCCTGTGGAAATGAGCAATGGGGACATGTAGATAAGCGTCCTTCAAATCGAGGGTAACCATCACCTCTCCTGGCTGAAGAAACACAGCCACGGAATCCACGGTTTCCATTCGAAATGACCTCTTCCTGATAAACCGATTGAGGTACCTCAGATCTATTATCATCCTCCAGCCCCCGGTGAACTTGGGGACCAGAAAGACGGGGGAGTAGACTCCCAGACCGAGGTCTGAGGCTGGTACCTTCTCCAGGGCGCCCTTGGTAACATATTCGGCAACCAAGGCTTCTAGACTGGCCTGCTGAGAAGGTGGAAGAGTTTGGGTGGAAACGAACCGATCTGGAGGTGGAAGATGAAAGTCGATGTGATACCCGTGTTGTATGATCTTCAACACCCATGGGTCTTGGATATGGGTGAACCATGCTCTGGAAAAGGAGGAAAGACGTCCTCCCACAGGAAGGGGGGCCACAGGGAGCTGCCCCACGTCAAAACTCAGGCTTCCTCTTGGTGTCCTCCTTGGAAGCGCCACGACCAGCTCCCCTAGGGTGATATCTAGAACGCCGTTGTTGGGAAGGGTGTCTATAATTAGAGGAAGAACCTCTGCCTCTAGAGGGAGCACGTCTGCCCCTGGATGCTTGAGGTAGGGACCTTCCCCTACCTTCAGCTAATCCCTCCATAATGGCGTCTAAGCTTTGGCCAAACACCCTTCCCGGCTCAAAGGGGAGAGCACAGAGAGCTGCTTTAGATGCAAAATCTGCCCGCCAAGGCTTTAGCCAAAGGGGTCTACGGGCCGCAGTAGACAACACCATAGATTTGGCGGAGATTTTTAATTGATGGCAGGAGGATTCCGCCAAATAATCTACAGCCCTATGAACTCTTTTCATAGAGGCCAGAATCTCATCTCTGTCTACGCCCGAGTCTATATCCCGCTCCAAGGCGGCTAAGCGGTTGCGCAAAAAGTCACCAACCGTAGAGGAGGCTATGGCCACAGAGGCTTACGCAGAGGAAGCTGAGTAGACCTTCTTCAGAACGGAGTCTGCCCTACGATCCAGAGGGTCCTGAAGATTTGAACCATCTTCCAAGGGCACCAGGGTTCTGCGGGACAGCTTTGCTACGGCCAAATACACCTTCGGGGGAGGCCCCCAGGAATCCTACTGGGTAGTGTTAACAGGAAACAAACTCTTGAAGATCCTGGAAAGCGAATGTCCTTTCTCTGGCTGTTTCCACTGCTGCGCCATAAGGTCGGTCAGCGTGGCGTCCACATGGAAGGCAATATGTCCCCCAGAGGCAGACGTGGAGGCTTCTCCGTCAACATCTCGGCGCACTGTAGACCGGATGGACTTCAGCAGCCTGCCCGTTAGTTCATAATGGAACGCAGGTCTGCTGGAAATGACTGAGTCGTCCTCGGAGGAATCATCCTCTGCCACCCGCAGGTGTTCCAAGGGGGGGGAGAGACGAGGAACGGAGCTCAGAGCATGGTCTCTTGGTGAGCTGAGACAAGGTGGAATGGATCCCTTTGAGGGAATCATCCTGCAAAACAAAAAGGAGAGTACAAGCAAGGGAAAAACTATTTACCCAAGCGATGCCCAAACTCACCATCTCCTTGACCCAGGCCATCATATCTCTGGGAGAGGGCTCCACAGGTGGAGGACCTCTGCACCCGCGACAACGGGCCCACTCGTAGCCTGAAAATAGGCAAGTTATAGGACCAGTAGTACCCCGCAGGGCACAACCTTTCAAGCCGCTACCTACCATCAGGGAACGGTGTGTCGCAATCGAAGCAGGAAAGATGTTTCCTCTTGGAAGAGGTTTTCCTCCTACCATCCCCAGGAGGGGTGACATATCCTACAGAGAGAGATAATAGACCATGCAACACTGTCACCATGACATCATACCAGCTTTAAAAAAGGGTAGATCTTACCAGGTCCTGTAGACCGGACAGCGAGGTGACGGATCCCAATAAAGTTTGCAAACTGGCAAAGAGTTCAAGATCAATGAACACCACAATCGCACGCCTTCAGCAGATACTGCAGGAAGGTCTCTGACACCAGGCCAGCCAGCCTCTTAATTCTGGCCGGCTGGAAGTGGGCGGAGCCACAATCAAAGCAGGTGAGGCAACCTGCCCAGACAACTACTCCTGTAATCAGGGGTCTGCAAAGATATACATTCCCCCCCACCAAGAGGCCCTTAACCCGGGCACTTACCCCCACATCTCCCCGTCTTTTCCGGCCTTTAATAAGGCCTGAATCTCCCCTGAGCGAGCGGCCGCCGCCATGATACTTCCAGTGAAACCGGAAGTGCGCGCTTACAGCGGCCACCAGAGGTGGCATGCGGAGTCCCCGGACTCTCACCAAAATGTCAGGTAAGTCACAAGGAGCGGGGGAAGCGGAGGAGAGGGGGGTGGGGGGGATAGAGGGGGGTAGCCACACATGGCTAACAGCACCTTCTCCCCGCAGGGCACAGAAGGTGACAAGAAGAAAACAACCGCTCAGGAGGTGAGTGATCCTGCTGAGCTTCTCTAAGAGGACACAAGTCCTCCCACCTGTCCTCTGTCCACACAGGACAGAAAAAAACATGCAGAGGGGAGGTTCTTGTGCCCTCTTATAGGGCCTGCCACGCATTTGATTGGCTAATTAAATATCCGCCTGTCCTACCAGCACACAGGGGCAGAAATACCCCACATTGTGCCGCTGTTGAGGACGACAGGGAAACACCTCCTCTGACTGCTTAGCCCAGGAATGACTTGGGCTTGTTTTGCAGTGACAGGACCCGGACACCTTGTAGTCATGGAGTGGACCATGACTAGAATCCAATGTGAACAGGCCTGAAGAAACGTTGTAAAGAAGAGTCGGCCAAAATTCCTCCGGAACGATGTGAAAGCCAGAAAACCAGGACGTCAGCTTGTGGATGTACAGGAAGCTCTTCATGGGGGGCACTTACTTTATCACTCTAGTTTGTATAACCTACACAATGTGCCGGTGGGATCTTCTGTGCGATGTCCTTCGTCTAAGGGCAGATTTACCGAACTCTAAGACCTTCTGAGGACCAGAGTCTATTATTACATCCTGATAGGTCACAATATAATATAAAGAATATAAAGATGGCGGCCGCCGGTCTGCTCATGGCTATGTATACAGTCTCTTAGGTGGGTACAGCAGAGCTCTAGTGTCATGGCCGACCCTCCCGTCCACCAGACATTGTTCTGTAGAGACAGATCCTACAACATTCCTCCAGACAGGACGGACGACTTTAATAGACAAAGAACCCCGTGAATCAGCAGCGGGCGCTAAGACTTCTGCAAACACTTCATACATCAGTTATGTGACATCACTAGGGCCCAGAAATGCCTCTTGTAGGACACTATAAAGCGGCAGAATGATAGGAAACTCATATATAGACGCGGAGAGAGTCACGTGACCACTGAGACCAATCATTGGAGACGGACCGATGATGTCACTCACATACGTCACCCCTGAAGTCACTGATTGGTCCCTGCAGTCATGTGAGCTTCTCTGCTTTGGCCTGGGGGAAGGGGGCCATGACTTTACAGGGAGAGCTATGAGTTTGTGTTTGTTGTACACCCAGCCCGGGCGCCCTTGTTCATCCCATAATACCTGGACAACCCCTTTAAGTGTTCTGAGAGGTCGTAGTCTGCACCAGGGAATACAACACAAATTGGGGATGGGATTGTTACATGGATTCCATAAAGGGCTCCTATCATAATGGATGTGGCTGTGGAAGGAACCATGAAGACCACTGGCCCTCTGCCCATAGTCATGGTCAGCCTAGTGGTCGGGTCAGGAACTGCACATGGGGCGCACAGGGATTAGTCTAAGATGAAAAAATCCCCCCATGTCTGTGGTGGTGGACAAGGGTGAGAGGGCGAGGATGGTGCACAGTGGATGCCCCTCCTTATGGGGGTTCCTTATGGATTCTTTGGTGCACGTGGAAGGACGAGGAAGAGGAGGTGAGAATCTGGGCGCCGCCCTGCGGGTGCATTATGGTAAATACAGCCCGGACCCCGGGGCCAATCCGGATTGTAATGAAAAAAGCAAATAAAATAGTAAAAATTAATTGACAAAACGGGAACAAAAACCTCAAAACTCCTCTTCACGTGACCTGGTCATACAGAGGTCACCCCAAAAATATCAGCGACAATATCTTTATATGCGGTGGATACGTCACTGATGGTATATAGAAGATATGTGTGAGGATGAGACATGACCTGGAGTATTGGCTGTTCCTACAGGACATTACTATGGAGGGAAGGACGGCGCGGCGGAGACATCACTACTAAATATCGCACACAGCAGCAGGAGAGCTGCACATACCTGGAGGTAACACAAGGGCGAGACATCAACGCTCACATTACTGCTAAGAAGCAGCGCTCAATGAAAGCTGAATAAGGAGAGGACGAAAAACCGGAATCCCCCGATGTAACCCCATAAACATCTCAGGAGGCCAAAGCATCAATACAGGATTTATAAAGAACGGAATATGAGGCGGGGGAGGGGGTCCGACAGGGACAGGCTGGAGACCTCAATGTCATCTGTCCAGTAATTCTTACAGTTCTCACCTTGTAGATAACACATGGTCAGATGTAAGAAGAATCCCCGTACTGTGTGATATATATATATATATATATATATATATATATATATATATATATATATGTACTATATATACGGCCATGGTCAGAAATTACAGATATAGTGAATAGTCTGCAGGTCATACAGAAAATGCAAAACACTAAAGGACTGATCCTTGTATAGTCACCGACTAATAATAATGGTGTAAAATATTATAAGAGAAAGTATCAGATGCCAAGAACACCTAAAGAGACTCCAAACTCCTGCCCTTATAGAAGATCTATGTCTGCCTGCAGATTTATTATTAACTAGCAGGAGGACGCAGCTTCGCACGGGTATATTACATGTTATGTTTGTGTAGTGGCCCCATAAGAATTGTCCAATTTTGCACTGATGTATTTTGTATGTGGTGTGCGTGTATGTCCATAAGCGTCATGTGATTATGTGGATCTCATTTTGGATGTCAGTGAAAAACCTGTGATCAGTTGTTATGGATACCTGGAGTAAAGCTGTATCTAATCCTTCCCTGTGTAGTACTGTGTTTAGACTCAAGTATCTAATCCTCCCCCGTGTGGTACTGTGTGCTGAGACGCGTATCTAATTCTCTGGCTTGTGGTACTGTTGGCAGAGGCATGTATCTAATCCTCCCCCGTGTGGTAATGTGTGCAGACACACGTATCTAATCTTCCCCTGTGTGGTATTGTGTGAAGAGGCGTGTATCTAATCCTACGGCCTGTGGAACTGTGTGTAGACGCGTGTATCTAACCCTACAGCATGAGTTACTGTGTGCAGACGCGTGTATCTAATCCTCCCCCGTGTGGTACTGTGTGCTGAGACGCGTATCTAATTCTCTGGCTTGTGGTACTGTGTGCAGACACACGTATCTAATCCTCCCCTGTGTGGTATTGTGTGAAGAGGCGCATATCTAATCCTACGGCATGTGGTACTGTGTGTAGATGCACGTATCTAATCCTACGGCATGTGGTACTGTGTGCAGACGCGTGTATCTAATCCTATGGCGTGTACAACTGTGTGAAGACACGTGTATCTAATCCTCCCCTGTGTGGTATTGTGTGAAGAGGCGCGTATCTAATCCTACGACATGTGGTACTGTGTGCAGACGTGTGTATCTAATCCTATGGCGTGTACAACTGTGTGTAGACGCGCATATCTAATCCTACGGCATGTGGTACTGTGTGCAGACGCGCGTATCTAATCCTACAGCATGTGGTACTGTGTCGCAGATGTGCATATCTTATGCTCTGGTGTGTGGAACTATCTGCAGATGCGTGTATCCAATCCCCCCGTGTGTCGTACTGTGTGCAGACGCATGTATCTAATCCTTCAGTGTGTGGAACTTTGTGCAGAAACACGAATTTAATCCTCTGGCATGTGATACTGTGTGCTGATCTGTGTATCTAATCCTCTGATGCGTGTATCACAGTTTGGATATCAGTGTTGTATTGTGCATGTGGAGTGACCGTGTGTATTGCAGTTGGAATATGAGTGAAAGACTTGCAGGTTTGTATTGGCTAAGGGGGGGGGGGCATTGTGTTTGGAATGCTGTATCTCAGCAACGGTACGTCCGATCGAGTTGGAGTCTTGTCTTAAACCTTCCCGGATACCTGAAGTATCTCTGTACCAAATTTGGTGAAGATCGGTCCAGTTGTTTGGTTCGCATTAGAGAACAGACAGACAGACAGACAGACAGACAGACAAGAATTCATTTTTATAATATAGAGAGAAGAGACAAGACACCTAATAACCGGCTTATACTCCAGAGCTGCGCTCACTATTCTGCTGGTACAGTCACTGTGTACATACATTACATTACTTATCCTGTATTATACTCCAGAGCTGCGCTCACTATTCTGCTGGTACAGTCACTGTGTACATACATTACATTACTTATCCTGTATTATACTCCAGAGCTGCGCTCACTATTCTGCTGGTACAGTCACTGTGTACATACATTACATTACTTATCCTGTATTATACTCCAGAGCTGCGCTCACTATTCTGCTGGTACAGTCACTGTGTACATACATTACATTACTTATCCTGTATTATACTCCAGAGCTGCGCTCACTATTCTGCTGGTACAGTCACTGTGTACATACATTACATTACTTATCCTGTATTATACTCCAGAGCTGCGCTCACTATTCTGCTGGTACAGTCACTGTGTACATACATTACATTACTTATCCTGTATTATACTCCAGAGCTGCGCTCACTATTCTGCTGGTGTGGTCACTGTGTACATACATTACATTACTTATCCTGTATTATACTCCAGAGCTGCGCTCACTATTCTGCTGGTGCAGTCACTGTGTACATACATTACATTACTTATCCTGTATTATACTCCAGAGCAGTGCTCACTATTCTGCTGGTACAGTCACTGTATATACATTACATTACTTATCCTGTATTATACTCCAGAGCTGCGCTCACTATTCTGCTGGTACAGTCACTGTGTACATACATTACATTACTTATCCTGTATTATACTCCAGAGCTGCGCTCACTATTCTGCTGGTGCAGTCACTGTGTACATACATTACATTACTTATCCTGTATTATACTCCAGAGCAGTGCTCACTATTCTGCTGGTACAGTCACTGTATATACATTACATTACTTATCCTGTATTATACTCCAGAGCTGCGCTCACTATTCTGCTGGTACAGTCACTGTGTACATACATTACATTACTTATCCTGTATTATACTCCAGAGCTGTGCTCACTATTCTGCTGGTACAGTCACTGTGTACATACATTACTTATCCTGTATAGAGATGAGCGAACAGTGTTCTATCGAACTCATGTTCGATCGGATATTAGGCTGTTCGGCATGTTCGAATCGAATCGAACACCGCGTGGTAAAGTGCGCCATTACTCGATTCCCCTCCCACCTTCCCTGGCGCCTTTTTTGCTCCAATAACAGCGCAGGGTAGGTGGGACAGGAACTACGACACCGGTGACGTTGAAAAAAGTAGGCAAAACCCATTGGCTGCCGAAAACATGTGACCTCTAATTTAAAAGAACAGCGCCGCCCAGCTTCGCGTCATTCTGAGCTTGCAATTCACCGAGGACGGAGGTTTCCGTCCAGCTAGCTAGGGCTTAGATTCTGGGTAGGCAGGGACAGGCTAGGATAGGAAGGAGAAGACAACCAACAGCTCTTGTAAGAGCTAAATTCCAGGGAGAAGCTTGTCAGTGTAACGTGGCACTGACGGGCTCAATCGCCGCAACCCAGCTTTCCCAGGATCCTGAATGGAATACACTGTCAGTGTATTCCCGTATACCCGATATATACCCCGATACCCGTTCCAACGGTGTGCCCCCCCACCTTCACCCCAGAAATACCCTGCAAGTCCCCTAGCAATAGGATTGGGGCTATATACACCCACTATTTTTACTACTGGTATACAGTGCCTTTGTCTGACTGGGAATTCAAAGAATATATTGGGAATACAAATACCCTCATTTCTTGCTACTGCCATATAGTGCCAGTTTCTGACTGGTAATTCAAAGAATATATTGGGGTTACGTGCACCCACAATTTTTACTACTGGTATACAGTGCCATTGTCTGACTGGGAATTCAAAGAGTATATTGGGAATACAAATACCCTCATTTCTTGCTACTGCCATATAGTGCCAGTTTCTGACTGGGAATTCAAAGAATATATTGGGGTTACGTGCACCCACAATTTTTACTACTGGTATACAGTGCCATTGTCTGACTGGGAATTCAAAGAATATATTGGGGTTATAAATACCCTCATTTCTTGCTACTGCCATATAGTGCCAGTTTCTGACTGGTAATTCAAAGAATATATTGGGGTTACGTGCACCCACAATTTTTACTACTGGTATACAGTGCCATTGTCTGACTGGGAATTCAAAGAGTATATTGGGAATACAAATACCCTCATTTCTTGCTACTGCCATATAGTGCCAGTGTCTGACTGGGAATTCAAAGAATATATGGGGGTTACGTGCACCCACAATTTTTACTACTGGTATACAGTGCCATTGTCTGACTGGGAATTCAAAGAATATATTGGGGTTATAAATACCCTCATTTCTTGCTACTGCCATATAGTGCCAGTTTCTGACTGGTAATTCAAAGAATATATTGGGGTTACGTGCACCCACAATTTTTACTACTGGTATACAGTGCCATTGTCTGACTGGGAATTCAAAGAGTATATTGGGAATACAAATACCCTCATTTCTTGCTACTGCCATATAGTGCCAGTTTCTGACTGGGAATTCAAAGAATATATTGGGGTTACGTGCACCCACAATTTTTACTACTGGTATACAGTGCCATTGTCTGACTGGGAATTCAAAGAATATATTGGGGTTATAAATACCCTCATTTCTTGCTACTGCCATATAGTGCCAGTTTCTGACTGGTAATTCAAAGAATATATTGGGGTTACGTGCACCCACAATTTTTACTACTGGTATACAGTGCCATTGTCTGACTGGGAATTCAAAGAATATATTGGGGTTATAAATACCCTCATTTCTTGCTACTGCCATATAGTGCCAGTTTCTGACTGGTAATTCAAAGAATATATTGGGGTTACGTGCACCCACAATTTTTACTACTGGTATACAGTGCCATTGTCTGACTGGGAATTCAAAGAATATATTGGGAATACAAATACCCTCATTTCTTGCTACTGCCATATAGTGCCAGTTTCTGACTGGGAATTCAAAGAATATATTGGGGTTACGTGCACCCACAATTTTTACTACTGGTATACAGTGCCATTGTCTGACTGGGAATTCAAAGAATATATTGGGGTTATAAATACCCTCATTTCTTGCTACTGCCATATAGTGCCAGTTTCTGACTGGTAATTCAAAGAATATATTGGGGTTACGTGCACCCACAATTTTTACTACTGGTATACAGTGCCATTGTCTGACTGGGAATTCAAAGAGTATATTGGGAATACAAATACCCTCATTTCTTGCTACTGCCATATAGTGCCAGTTTCTGACTGGGAATTCAAAGAATATATTGGGGTTACGTGCACCCACAATTTTTACTACTGGTATACAGTGCCATTGTCTGACTGGGAATTCAAAGAATATATTGGGGTTATAAATACCCTCATTTCTTGCTACTGCCATATAGTGCCAGTTTCTGACTGGTAATTCAAAGAATATATTGGGGTTACGTGCACCCACAATTTTTACTACTGGTATACAGTGCCATTGTCTGACTGGGAATTCAAAGAGTATATTGGGAATACAAATACCCTCATTTCTTGCTACTGCCATATAGTGCCAGTGTCTGACTGGGAATTCAAAGAATATATTGGGGTTACGTGCACCCACAATTTTTACTACTGGTATACAGTGCCATTGTCTGACTGGGAATTCAAAGAGTATATTGGGAATACAAATACCCTCATTTCTTGCTACTGCCATATAGTGCCAGTGTCTGACTGGGAATTCAAAGAATATATTGGGGTTACGTGCACCCACAATTTTTACTACTGGTATACAGTGCCAATTTCTAACTAGGAATTCAAAATGCGCAAGGCTCCCGGAAAGGGACGTGGACGAGGCCGTGGGCGAGGTCGGGGGAATGGTTCTGGGGAGCAAGGTAGCAGTGAAGCCAC
Source organism: Leptodactylus fuscus (assembly GCF_031893055.1). Lineage (NCBI taxonomy): Eukaryota > Metazoa > Chordata > Amphibia > Anura > Leptodactylidae > Leptodactylus > Leptodactylus fuscus. The sequence goes on along the minus strand of NC_134268.1, from coordinate 347,688 downwards.
AGGGCGTCCCGTGCCTACTCCTGTGGGGCAGCAAGCATTGCGCCACTCCACAGTGCCAGGGTTGCTTGCCACATTAACTAAACTGCAGGGTACAAACCTTAGTAGGCCCGAGAACCAGGAACAGGTCTTGCAATGGCTGTCAGAGAACGCTTACAGCACATTGTCCAGCAGCCAGTCAGACTCTGCCTCCTCTCCTCCTATTACCCAACAGTCTTGTCTTCCTTCCTCCCAAAATTCCGAAGCTTTACAGAACAATAACCCAAACTGTCCCTGCTCCCCAGAGCTGTTCTCCGCTCCTTTCATTGTCCCTCAACCTGCCTCTCCACGTCACGATTCCACGAACCTAACAGAGGAGCATCTGTGTCCAGATGCTCAAACACTAGAGTCTCCTCCATCTCCGTTCGATTTGGTGGTGGATGACCAGCAACCCACCCTCATCGACGATGATGTGACGCAGTTGCCGTCAGGGCATCCAGTTGACTGGCGCATTGTGCGGGAGGAGGAGATGAGACAGGAGTTGGAAGAGGAAGTGGTGGATGATGAGGACACTGACCCGACCTGGACAGGGGGGATGTCAAGCGGGGAAAGTAGTGTGGATGTTGAGGCAGGTGCAGCACCAAAAAGGGTAGCTAGAGGCAGAGGCAGAGGTCAGCAGCTTAGGCGAAGCCAGGCCACACCCGGAATCTCCCAAGATGTTCCAGTTCGTACCCAGCCCCGAAAAACTCCCACCTCGAGGGCACGTTTCTCGAAGGTGTGGAGTTTTTTCAAGGAATGCGCCGAGGACAGATATAGTGTTGTCTGCACAATTTGCCTCTCGAAATTGATTAGGGGCTCTGAGAAGAGCAACCTGTCCACCACTTCAATGCGCCGTCATTTGGAATCCAAGCACTGGAATCAGTGGCAGGCAGCAACGGCAGGACAAAGGCCGCCTGCCGTTCACGCCACTGCCACTGCCTCTGCCTCTGCCTCTGCCACTGCCACTGCTGACTGTGCTGGCGATGCACTCCAGAGGACGAGCCAGGACACCACTTCATCTGCCTCCGCCACTTTGTTGACTTCTACCTCATCCTCCCCTGGTCCTGTCTTATCTCCTTCTCCTGCACCATCAAAGGCACCATCAGGCGTTTCTTTACAACAACCCACCATCTCTCAGACATTGGAGCGGCGGCAGAAATACACTGCTAACCACCCACACGCGCAAGCCTTGAACGCCAACATCGCTAAACTGCTGGCCCAGGAGATGTTGGCGTTCCGGCTTGTTGAAACTCCCGCCTTCCTGGACCTGATGGCAACTGCGGCACCTCGCTATGCCGTCCCTAGCCGTCACTACTTCTCCCGGTGTGCCGTCCCCGCCTTGCACCAGCACGTGTCACTCAACATCAGGCGGGCCCTTAGTTCCGCGCTTTGCACAAAGGTCCACTTGACCACCGACGCGTGGACAAGTGCATGCGGACAGGGACGCTACATTTCACTGACGGCACACTGGGTAAATGTAGTTGAGGCTGGGACTGCTTCCCAAACTGGCCCGGTGTACCTCGTCTCCCCGCCTAACATTCCTGGCAGGGACACGAGAAGAACACCCCCCTCCTCCTCCTCCTCTACCGCCTCCTCCTCCGCCTCCTCCTCCGCCACCGCCTCCTCCTCCGCTGTTAGATTGACCCCAGCTACGAGTTGGAAACGTTGCAGCACTGGCGTTGGTAGACGTCAGCAGGCTGTGCTGAAGCTGATCAGCTTGGGGGACAGACAGCACACTGCCTCCGAGGTGAGGGATGCCCTCCTCGATGAGACGGCAATATGGTTTGAGCCGCTGCACCTGGGCCCAGGCATGGTCGTTTGTGATAACGGCCGGAACCTGGTAGCAGCTCTGGAGCTTGCCGGACTCCAACATGTTCCATGCCTGGCCCACGTCTTCAACCTAGTGGTGCAACGTTTCCTAAAGAGCTACCCCAATGTTCCAGAGCTACTGGTGAAAGTGCGGCGCATGTGCGCCCACTTTCGCAAGTCGACAGTAGCCGCTGCTAGCTTAAAATCTCTCCAGCAACGCCTGCATGTGCCACAACACCGGCTTTTGTGCGACGTCCCCACACGCTGGAACTCAACGTTTCAGATGTTGAATAGAGTGGTTGAGCAGCAGAGACCTTTGATGGAATACCAGCTACAAAACCCTAGGGTGCCACAAAGTCAGCTGCCTCAGTTTCACATCCATGAGTGGCCATGGATGAGAGACCTTTGTGACATCCTACGGGTCTTTGAGGAGTCCACAAGGAGGGTGAGCTCTGAGGATGCGATGGTGAGCCTTACAATCCCGCTCTTGTGTGTTCTGAGAGAATCCCTGATTGACATCAGGGATAACTCAGATCACACAGAGGAGTTAGGGATAGCATCCGATCCGTCACAGCTGGAGAGTAGGTCCACACATCTGTCCGCTTCACTGCGTTTAATGGAGGAGGAGGAGGAGGAGGAGGAGGAGGAAGAAGAGTTGTCCGATGATGTGATGGTGATACAGGAGGCTTCCGGGCAACTTCGAATCGTCCCATTGTTGCAGCGCGGATGGGTAGACATGGAGGATGAGGAGGAAATGGAGATTGAACTTTCCGGTGGGGCCAGAGGAGTCATGCCAACTAACACTGTGGCAGACATGGCTGAGTTCATGTTGGGGTGCTTTACAACCGACAAGCGTATTGTCAAAATCATGGAGGACAACCAGTACTGGATCTTTGCTATCCTTGACCCCCGGTATAAAAACAACATCTCGTCTTTTATTCCGGTAGAGGGGAGGGCCAATCGCATCAATGCTTGCCACAGGCAATTGGTGCAGAATATGATGGAGATGTTTCCAGCATGTGACAGTGGCGGCAGGGAGGGCAGTTCCTCCAGTAGGCAACCAAGTTCTCACCGGTCCACACAAACGAGGGGCACACTGTCTAAGGTCTGGGACACCTTGATGGCACCCCCTCGCCAAAGTGCCGCCACGGAGGGTCCTAGTGTCACCAGGCGTGAGAAGTATAGGCGCATGTTGCGGGAATACCTTTCCGACCACAGCCCTGTCCTCTCCGACCCCTCTGCGCCCTACACGTATTGGGTGTCGAAGTTGGACCTGTGGCTTGAACTTGCCCTATATGCCTTGGAGGTGCTGTCCTGTCCTGCCGCCAGCGTCCTATCTGAGAGGGTGTTCAGTGCAGCCGGTGGCATCATCACTGACAAGCGCACCCGTCTGTCAGCTGAGAGTGCCGACCGGCTCACTTTGATAAAAATGAACCACCACTGGATAGAGCCTTCATTTTTGTGCCCACCTGTGTAAAGCACCCCAACATGAAACTCCATGTCTGTACTCAACCTCTCCAATTCCTCCGCATCCTCATACTCATCCACCATAAGCGTTGCACAATTCTGCTAATACTAGGCTCCCTCCAACATGATTTCCCCCAACTCTGCTGGTTAGAGGCTCCCTCCACCCTGATTTCCACCAACTCTGCTGGTTAGAGGCTCCCTCCACCCTGCTTTCCCACAACTCTGCTGGTTAGAGGCTCCTTCCACCATGAATTTGCCCAAACTGGGCTGTTTAGAGGCTCCCTCCACCATGAATTGGTCCAAACTGGGCTGGTTAGAGGCTCCCTCCACCATGAATTGGTCCAAACTGGGCTGGTTAGAGGCTCCCTCCACCATTAATTGGTCCAAACTGGGCTGGTTAGAGGCTCCCTCCACCATGAATTTGCCCAAACTGGGCTGTTTAGAGGCTCCCTCCACCATGAATTGGTCCAAACTGGGTTTTTTAGAGGCTCCCTCCACCATGAATTGGTCCAAACTGGGGTGGTTAGAGGCTCCCTCCACCATTAATTGGTCCAAACTGGGCTGGTTAGAGGCTCCCTCCACCATGAATTGGTCCAAACTGGGCTGGTTAGAGGCTCCCTCCACCATGAATTGGTCCAAACTGGGGTGGTTAGAGGCTCCCTCCACCATTAATTGGTCCAAACTGGGCTGGTTAGAGGCTCCCTCCACCATTAATTGGTCCAAACTGGGCTGGTTAGAGGCTCCCTCCACCATGAATTTGCCCAAACTGGGCTGTTTAGAGGCTCCCTCCACCATTAATTGGTCCAAACTGGGCTGGTTAGAGGCTCCCTCCACAATTAATTGGTCCAAACTGGGCTAATTAGAGGCTCCCTCCACCATGAATTGGTCCAAACTGGGCTGGTTAGAGGCTCCCTCCACCATGAATTGGTCCAAACTGGGTTTTTTAGAGGCTCCCTCCACCATGAATTGGTCCAAACTGGGCTGGTTAGAGGCTCCCTCCACCATGAATTTCCCAAAACTTGGCTGTTTAGAGGCTCCCTCCACCATTAATTGGTCCAAACTGGGCTGGTTAGAGGCTCCCTCCACCATGAATTGGTCCAAACTGGGGTTTTTAGAGGCTCCCTCCACCATGAATTGGTCCAAACTTGGCTGTTTAGAGGCTCCCTCCACCATGAATTGGTCCAAACTGGGGTGGTTAGAGGCTCCCTCCACCATTAATTGGTCCAAACTGGGCTGGTTAGAGGCTCCCTCCACCATTAATTGGTCCAAACTGGGCTGGTTAGAGGCTCCCTCCACCATGAATTTGCCCAAACTGGGCTGTTTAGAGGCTCCCTCCACCATGAATTTGCCCAAACTGGGCTGGTTAGAGGCTCCCTCCACCATGAATTGGTCCAAACGGGTTTTTAGAGGCTCCCTTCACCATGAATTGGTCCAAACTTGGCTGTTTAGAGGCTCCCTCCACCATGAATTGGTCCAAACTGGGGTGGTTAGAGGCTCCCTCCACCATTAATTGGTCCAAACTGGGCTGGTTAGAGGCTCCCTCCACCATTAATTGGTCCAAACTGGGCTGGTTAGAGGCTCCCTCCACCATGAATTGGTCCAAACTGGGGTTTTTAGAGGCTCCCTCCACCATGAATTGGTCCAAACTTGGCTGTTTAGAGGCTCCCTCCACCATTAATTGGTCCAAACTGGGCTGGTTAGAGGCTCCCTCCACCATGAATTGGTCCAAACTGGGTTTTTTAGAGGCTCCCTCCACCATGAATTTGCCCAAACTGGGCTGTTTAGAGGCTCCCTCCACCATGAATTGGTCCAAACTGGGTTTTTTAGAGGCTCCCTCCACCATGAATTGGTCCAAACTGGGCTGGTTAGAGGCTCCCTCCACCATGAATTGGTCCAAACTGGGGTGGTTAGAGGCTCCCTCCACCATTAATTGGTCCAAACTGGGCTGGTTAGAGGCTCCCTCCACCATTAATTGGTCCAAACTGGGCTGGTTAGAGGCTCCCTCCACCATGAATTTGCCCAAACTGGGCTGTTTAGAGGCTCCCTCCACCATTAATTGGTCCAAACTGGGCTGGTTAGAGGCTCCCTCCACAATTAATTGGTCCAAACTGGGCTAATTAGAGGCTCCCTCCACCATGAATTGGTCCAAACTGGGTTTTTTAGAGGCTCCCTCCACCATGAATTTGCCCAAACTGGGCTGTTTAGAGGCTCCCTCCACCATGAATTGGTCCAAACTGGGCTGGTTAGAGGCTCCCTCCACCATGAATTTCCCAAAACTTGGCTGTTTAGAGGCTCCCTCCACCATTAATTGGTCCAAACTGGGCTGGTTAGAGGCTCCCTCCACCATGAATTGGTCCAAACTGGGCTGGTTAGAGGCTCCCTCCACCATTAATTGGTCCAAACTGGGCTGGTTAGAGGCTCCCTCCACCATGAATTTGCCCAAACTGGGCTGGTTAGAGGCTCCCTCCACCATGAATTGGTCCAAACTGGGTTTTTTAGAGGCTCCCTCCACCATGAATTTGCCCAAACTGGGCTGGTTAGAGGCTCCCTCCACCATGAATTGGTCCAAACTGGGCTGGTTAGAGGCTCCCTCCACCATGAATTTGCCCAAACTGGGCTGTTTAGAGGCTCCCTCCACCATTAATTGGTCCAAACTGGGCTGGTTAGAGGCTCCCTCCACCATGAATTTGCCCAAACTGGGCTGTTTAGAGGCTCCCTCCACCATGAATTGGTCCAAACTGGGTTTTTTAGAGGCTCCCTCCACCATGAATTGGTCCAAACTGGGCTGGTTAGAGGCTCCCTCCACCATGAATTTCCCAAAACTTGGCTGTTTAGAGGCTCCCTCCACCATTAATTGGTCCAAACTGGGCTGGTTAGAGGCTCCCTCCACCATGAATTGGTCCAAACTGGGGTTTTTAGAGGCTCCCTCCACCATGAATTGGTCCAAACTTGGCTGTTTAGAGGCTCCCTCCACCATGAATTGGTCCAAACTGGGGTGGTTAGAGGCTCCCTCCACCATTAATTGGTCCAAACTGGGCTGGTTAGAGGCTCCCTCCACCATTAATTGGTCCAAACTGGGCTGGTTAGAGGCTCCCTCCACCATGAATTTGCCCAAACTGGGCTGTTTAGAGGCTCCCTCCACCATGAATTTGCCCAAACTGGGCTGGTTAGAGGCTCCCTCCACCATGAATTGGTCCAAACGGGTTTTTAGAGGCTCCCTTCACCATGAATTGGTCCAAACTTGGCTGTTTAGAGGCTCCCTCCACCATGAATTGGTCCAAACTGGGGTGGTTAGAGGCTCCCTCCACCATTAATTGGTCCAAACTGGGCTGGTTAGAGGCTCCCTCCACCATTAATTGGTCCAAACTGGGCTGGTTAGAGGCTCCCTCCACCATGAATTGGTCCAAACTGGGGTTTTTAGAGGCTCCCTCCACCATGAATTGGTCCAAACTTGGCTGTTTAGAGGCTCCCTCCACCATTAATTGGTCCAAACTGGGCTGGTTAGAGGCTCCCTCCACCATGAATTGGTCCAAACTGGGTTTTTTAGAGGCTCCCTCCACCATGAATTTGCCCAAACTGGGCTGTTTAGAGGCTCCCTCCACCATGAATTGGTCCAAACTGGGTTTTTTAGAGGCTCCCTCCACCATGAATTGGTCCAAACTGGGCTGGTTAGAGGCTCCCTCCACCATGAATTGGTCCAAACTGGGGTGGTTAGAGGCTCCCTCCACCATTAATTGGTCCAAACTGGGCTGGTTAGAGGCTCCCTCCACCATTAATTGGTCCAAACTGGGCTGGTTAGAGGCTCCCTCCACCATGAATTTGCCCAAACTGGGCTGTTTAGAGGCTCCCTCCACCATTAATTGGTCCAAACTGGGCTGGTTAGAGGCTCCCTCCACAATTAATTGGTCCAAACTGGGCTAATTAGAGGCTCCCTCCACCATGAATTGGTCCAAACTGGGTTTTTTAGAGGCTCCCTCCACCATGAATTTGCCCAAACTGGGCTGTTTAGAGGCTCCCTCCACCATGAATTGGTCCAAACTGGGCTGGTTAGAGGCTCCCTCCACCATGAATTGGTCCAAACTGGGTTTTTTAGAGGCTCCCTCCACCATGAATTGGTCCAATCTGGGCTGGTTAGAGGCTCCCTCCACCATGAATTTCCCAAAACTTGGCTGTTTAGAGGCTCCCTCCACCATTAATTGGTCCAAACTGGGCTGGTTAGAGGCTCCCTCCACCATGAATTGGTCCAAACTGGGGTTTTTAGAGGCTCCCTCCACCATGAATTGGTCCAAACTTGGCTGTTTAGAGGCTCCCTCCACCATGAATTGGTCCAAACTGGGGTGGTTAGAGGCTCCCTCCACCATTAATTGGTCCAAACTGGGCTGGTTAGAGGCTCCCTCCACCATTAATTGGTCCAAACTGGGCTGGTTAGAGGCTCCCTCCACCATGAATTTGCCCAAACTGGGCTGTTTAGAGGCTCCCTCCACCATGAATTTGCCCAAACTGGGCTGGTTAGAGGCTCCCTCCACCATGAATTGGTCCAAACGGGTTTTTAGAGGCTCCCTTCACCATGAATTGGTCCAAACTTGGCTGTTTAGAGGCTCCCTCCACCATGAATTGGTCCAAACTGGGGTGGTTAGAGGCTCCCTCCACCATTAATTGGTCCAAACTGGGCTGGTTAGAGGCTCCCTCCACCATTAATTGGTCCAAACTGGGCTGGTTAGAGGCTCCCTCCACCATGAATTTGCCCAAACTGGGCTGTTTAGAGGCTCCCTCCACCATGAATTGGTCCAAACTGGGTTTTTTAGAGGCTCCCTCCACCATGAATTGGTCCAAACTGGGCTGGTTAGAGGCTCCCTCCACCATGAATTTCCCAAAACTTGGCTGTTTAGAGGCTCCCTCCACCATGAATTGGTCCAAACTGGGCTGGTTAGAGGCTCCCTCCACCATGAATTTCCCAAAACTTGGCTGTTTAGAGGCTCCCTCCACCATGAATTGGTCCAAACTGGGCTGGTTAGAGGCTCCCTCCACCATTAATTGGTCCAAACTGGGCTGGTTAGAGGCTCCCTCCACCATGAATTGGTCCAAACTGGGTTTTTTAGAGGCTCCCTCCACCATGAATTTGCCCAAACTGGGCTGTTTAGAGGCTCCCTCCACCATGAATTGGTTCAAACTGGGCTGGTTAGAGGCTCCCTCCACCATTAATTGGTCCAAACTGGGCTGGTTAGAGGCTCCCTCCACCATTAATTGGTCCAAACTGGGCTGGTTAGAGGCTCCCTCCACCATGAATTTGCCCAAACTGGGCTGGTTAGAGGCTCCCTCCACCATGAATTGGTCCAAACTGGGTTTTTTAGAGGCTCCCTCCACCATGAATTTGCCCAAACTGGGCTGGTTAGAGGCTCCCTCCACCATGAATTGGTCCAAACTGGGGTTTTTAGAGGCTCCCTCCACCATGAATTTGCCCAAACTGGGGTGTTTAGAGGCTCCCTCCACCATGAATTTGCCCAAACTCTGCTGGTTAGAGGCTCAATCCACCCTGATTTTCAAAACAAATGTTGGTGCCAACCTCAACTTACTACAAGGGCCAAATTCACTGCTGGTGACAAGCTCTCCTCACTGCAAGTGCCAAATACACATGTTTCAAGGTGTTTTCCTACTGTCAGAGAGGTGGTATTGAGTGTGTAAAGTGTGTAGTTGTTAGGCTGTGATGTTGGGGTAATAGAGGGTCTTTGGTGTGTTAGATGCCCCCAGACATGCTTCCCCTGCTGTCCCAGTGTCATTCCAGAGGTGTTGGCATCATTTCCTGGGGTGTCATAGTGGACTTGGTGACCCTCCAGACACGGATTTGGGTTTCCCCCTTAACGAGTATCTGTTCCCCATAGACTATAATGGGGTTCGAAACCCGTTCGAACACACGAACATTGAGCGGCTGTTCGAATCGAATTTCGAACCTCGAACATTTTAGTGTTCGCTCATCTCTAATCCTGTATTATACTCCAGAGCTGCGCTCACTATTCTGCTGGTACAGTCACTGTGTACATACATTACATTACTTATCCTGTATTATACTCCAGAGCTGCGCTCACTATTCTGCTGGTACAGTCACTGTGTACATACATTACATTACTTATCCTGTATTATACTCCAGAGCTGCGCTCACTATTCTGCTGGTACAGTCACTGTGTACATACATTACATTACTTATCCTGTATTATACTCCAGAGCTGCGCTCACTATTCTGCTGGTACAGTCACTGTGTACATACATTACATTACTTATCCTGTATTATACTCCAGAGCTGCGCTCACTATTCTGCTGGTACAGTCACTGTGTACATACATTACATTACTTATCCTGTATTATTCTGAGTTACATATCAGATGTGTCCTCTCCTTTCCTCAGGCTGGAAGACTTTTCTTAGTCCTGACCACCTTTATTCGGGATTATCCTCAGATGGCTCCTATCCTACTAATATTATACATGTGACAGTTTGGATGTTTGTTCCTCAATCACAGAAACCACTGAGTGGATTTGGATGAGATTTGTCCCATAGATTCTCTGTAACCTGGAGTAACACATCGGCTACTTTGTATCCCGGTACATGACATGGCTTCACTACTGTTCTGGCTACTTTGTATCCTGGTAAATGACATGGCTTCACTACTGTTCTGGATTTATGGTCACATACTATATTACACTGCTCCTGCAGCCGCTTATCTCAGGTCCCAGGGCTGTTATCTCTCTGTGTAACACTCAGCTAACCCTCAGTCCATTGTGTACAAGCATCTGCATATTATCTGATCTGCTCCAGGCAGTGCTGACACACTGGAGGGGAATCCCCTTTACTCCACATTGGCAGTTTGCTGATATTAAACATGGCGGGAAAAAGAAAATCTAACTTGTCGCAAACCAGGAGATCTATGAAGGAGCCAGAAGTCACAGAGTTCTCCTAAAGCGGAGCTGACGGGGCCAAGAACATGCTCATTATATGGTGTCCCAGTGAGCTGCGGAGATGCCGGAACAATCACAGGCACGGTGCGAGGAACAAGTTCAGCAGCAGGACAGCTTAAGAACTGCTGAAACACCGAAGCAGACAAACCATCGCCGGCAGCAATTTGCCAGACACACAGATGAAGTCACAGGCAGGGAGTAGTGAGGTTTATAAATCTTCTCTTCTCTCAGATATTTCCCCGGTGTTGCGCACAGAGGACTGCGGTGTCTCCTTCTTTATGAGAACGCTCTTAGGTTCACATTTTTTTTTTACCAGAAATCTTCCCCTAGACCACTGTCCTGCCAGAATATACTGTATGATGGTGTATATACGGCAGTGCCGGTCCTGTGTATATACAGTGGTGCTGGTCCTGTTTATACACTCACCGGCCACTTTATTAGGTACACCTGTCCAACTGCTCGTTAACACTTAATTTCTAATCAGCCAATCACATGGCGGCAACTCAGTGCATTTCGGCATGTAGACATGGTCAAGACAATCTCCTGCAGTTCAAACCGAGCATCAGTATGGGGGGGAAGAAAGGTGATTTGAGTGCCTTTGAACGTGGCATGGTTGTTGGTGCCAGAAGGGCTGGTCTGAGTATTTCAGAAACTGCTGATCTACTGGGATTTTCACGCACAACCATCTCTAGGGTTTACAGAGAATGGTCCGAAAAAGAAAAAACATCCAGTGAGCGGCAGTTCTGTGGGCGGAAATGCGTTGTTGATGCCAGAGGTCAGAGGAGAATGGCCAGACTGGTTCCAGCTGATAGAAAGGCAACAGTGACTCAAATAGCCACCCGTTACACCCAAGGTAGCCAGAAGAGCATCTCTGAACGCCGCACAGTACGTCCAACTTTGAGGCTACAGATGGGCTACAGCAGCAGAAGACCACACCGGGGGCCACTCCTTTCAGCTAAGAACAGGAAACTGAGGCTACAATTTGCACAAGCTCATCGAAATTGGACAATTGAAGATTGGAAAAACGTTGCCTGGTCTGATGAGTCTCGATTTCTGCAGCGACATTCAGATGGTAGGGTCAGAATTTGGCGTCAACAACATGAAAGCATGGATCCATCCTGCCTTGTATCAGTAACGGTTCAGGCTGGTGGTGGTGGTGTCATGGTGTGGGGAATATTTTCTTGGCACTCTTTGGGCCCCTTGGTACCAATTGAGCATCGTTGCAACGCCAAAGCCTACCTGAGTATTGTTGCTGACTATTCTGCCACAGATGCATGTTAGAGAAATCTCTGAAGATGTGAGATTGTAATTCCTGTATGTAAGCTAATGGCAGATAGCAGAACGCGCTGACATTTCATTCCCTGCGTTCCCAGGTTGCATGTGGAGAGATGCAATGGAGTTGCTTCAGGTAGTTTATTTGTCTTTACCTTGAGAGATGATATGCCATACGGTCAAAACACAATTCCTTTCTCAGTTCTACAAGATGGTTGCTCAGTGGTTACAGACTGAATAACACATATCCAGGAAGAAGATGCAACAAGAAGGGAGGAGTAACAGAAACAGAGAATTATGGGAGAAAACTACTTAAAGAGCCCTTCACACATTATCAATCTCTATGCACCAGCATTGCACAAGATATGAAACACACTGTATGAAAGTCAAACAATCAAGCATGAATGATACAATATGAACAAGAATCATTACTTCAGCAATACCCCTGCTGTAACAGCATACTCCCCGTCTGAAATCCTTGGATTTCACTACTTAACATAAATGTCCATCTGGTATATTCTGGAACCCTGAAAGACAAAATGCAAAAACAAGGAAAAATAACAATAACTGTGAACATGTATTCAGGAACAGTTGAAAATATTGAATGCGTCAAATGCACGGTATATCGCTGTTCCTGGGATAGTCCAGTGACGAGTCAACTGAGTCAATGTACTTGAAATATTCTTTGCTTGACTCTCTCATGATAATGCCGTATGAACAATGTAGTAACATGGTGGTGGGCAGGAATAATGAGAGGATTCTTTTCAAATGTCTCTAACTCGGCCTTGTTCAGGCGACCACCTACCCTTAGCATACCATGTTCGTCAATCACTGGCTTTAAGTTGACAATAGGGCTGTTTTTAGGAATGTCCAGTTTGTCACGGAGACATTTCAGTTCCATGTGAAAGGCACTCTGCTGTACATTACGTATCACTAACTTCTCACTTAGTGTAATATCTTCTGCAGAGAGGGGCTTGTGACAGATGTGCCAACCATGACATTCAGAGTTATCGTTCTTGGTGTGAAAACACTGTGCAATGTGAACTAACCTTGCGATGGTGCGTACAAGCTTCAGCCATCTAGAAAAGCGTTCAAAGCGGTGACAGTCCAGGCCGGACCTCCTTACAGACCTGGTGATGAGGGTACTCACTTCAGGACGAATCTCAGGATCGTTGTCAGGATCTTGAAGATTGAAGACGTCTTGACCAGATGTTTCTTTTCCTTCGTTCAGCAAGAATTCTGGACCTGTTAACCAAGAGGATTTAGCAAAGGCACTGACCGATGATGGTCTGGTGGCACAATCTGCAGGGTTGAGATGAGATGGAACATAGTGCCACTGCTCAGGTTTAGAGGATTTCCTAATCCTTTCAACGCGGTTACTAACATAGACGTAGAAGCGTTTTGTCTGGTTGTTTATGTAACCCAGGACAACCTTGCTGTCTGTATAGAATTGAACATCGTCCACATGAATGTCCAGCTCATACTGTATAAAATCTGCGATCTCTACAGCCAGTACAGCGCCACAAAGTTCAAGCCTCGGGATCGTATGTTCAGGTTTAGGGGCTAGTTTAGCTTTCCCAAACAGAAATCCAACATGAGCTTTAGTGCGGTTGTCGATTACCTTCAAGTAGGCAACAGCTGCGATAGCCTCAGTCGATGCATCCGAGAATATGTGGACTTCCCTTCTCTGGCTTGTGGTGAGAGATGCTGGAGTGTAGCAACGTGGTATGTGAGTTCTGTCCAAGGCATGTAGGGATTCTTTCCAGGACTCCCACTTTGGCTGCTTGTCATGTGGCAGTGGAGCATCCCAGTCCTCAATCGTCTCTGAGAGCTGCCTAAGTAGGAATTTGCCCTGTACAGTCAATGGTGCTACAAATCCCAGTGGATCATACAGGCTATTCACCACTGAGAGAACTCCACGCTTAGTGAACGGCTTGTCTGCACAATTAACCTGGAAGCCAAGAGAATCGTTTAACAAGTCCCATCTCAAACCCAGACTTCTCTGCACCGGAGGATCGTCTATGCCTAGGTTTAAGTCTCTGAATTCTGTGGCATGATCGCTGGGCTGGAAAGCTTTCATGACAGCAATACTGTTGGAGGCTATTTTATGCAACCTCAGACAGGCTCTGGACAGCATACCTTGAGTCCTTCTCAGCAAGTCTATGGCTTCCTCAGCAGTGGGCAAGGACTTGAGTGCGTCGTCCACGTAGAAGTCTTTTTCGACAAAGTGACGGGCATCCTTTCCAAATTCTGATTCACCATCAGAAGCAGTCCTTCGTAGGCCATATGTTGCAACCGCAGGTGAAGGACTGTTGCCGAACACGTGCACTCTCATGCGGTATTCAATCATTTCCTTGTTGGTATCACTGTCTCTGTGCCACAGAAACCTCAGGTAATTCCGGTGGTCTTCTCGTACAATAAAACAATGGAACATTTGCTCAATGTCAGCTGTAATGGCAACTGGCTCCTTTCTGAATCTCATTAGCACCCCTACCAGGTTGTTGGTCAGGTTTGGACCCGTGAGGAGAACGTCATTCAGAGATACGCCATGATGTTTGGCACTTGAGTCGAATACCACCCTGATCTGCTTGGGTTTTCGTGGGTGATATACTCCAAAAGAAGGAAGATACCAGCATTCTTCATGCTCTTGCAGAGGTGGAGCTGGCTCTGCGTGATTGTTACGGAATATCCTTTCCATGAATGCCACAAAGTGATCTTTCATCTCAGGCTTGTTTCTCAGCGTACGTTGCAAGGAGATGAATCTCGATAATGCTTGTTCCCGGTTGTCAGGAAGTCTGGCCCTCCCAGTCCGAAAGGGTAAAGGTGCAACCCAATGGTTAGATTGATCTTTGAAGCATTCACTGTCCATTATTTTGATAAAGTCTTTATCTTCCATGGATAAAGCTACTCTGTTGTCGTCTTGTGTTATGTGAAACACTGTGGCTCCTAAGTCGTCATAAGGTGTAGGGACGATGTCTGGTGCCCTTTTTAAGTTAGGAAGATGTTCCTTTGCCTCATAGTGATGAAGGCATGGCTTAAAGTAGGTTGTGCGTCCATTGTTGAGCACAAAGGTTTTAAAGGAGTTCACTTGAGATGACATGAGACTCTTATCCTGACATACATTGCCAATGATTACCCAACCTAAGTCAAGTCTTTGTGCATATGGGGCATCATGTGGACCATTGCATTGTTGACGTACCTTATGTACTCTGAGAATGTCTCTTCCGAGCAAGAGCAGGATGTCAGCATTCACATCCATAGGAGGAATCTCCTTAGCCAGGTGTCTCAAGTGGGAATGATGATATGCAGCTTCCGGCGTAGGAATTTCTTCCCTATCATCAGGCATCTGGTCACATTCAATTAACGTTGGTAGGGATATGTGAATATTCCTGTTAATTGGAGAGATAACGTATCCAGTGGCTCTCCTGCCAGAAGTCTCTATGCGACCAGAACAAGTGTTAAGAGTGTATGGTATTGCTTCTCCTTCTATACCGAAGATCTCGAAGAACTTAGGCTTTGCTAGAGACCTGTTGCTTTGTTCATCTATTATGGCATACATCCTTATGGCCTTTTCAGATTGCCCTTCTGGGTAGACATTCACCAAGCACACCTTGGCACAGCACTTGGGACCATTATCCTTGCCACATACTTCCATGCAGGAGGAGGAGACAGTGGTAGTAGCTGAAACTTGAGCCGATGGCTCCCCGCCATGCGCAGTGACGGCTTTAGATGCTGCTTGAGGATGTGAGTTGTCAGATGAAGAAGTAGGATGCATGGCTGCGACATGTTTGTCGCTACTGCATTCAGTACACTTGATGACAGCCTTACAGTCCTTAGCAAAATGTTTTGAAGAAGCACAACACTTGTAACACACTCCTAGCTCCTTGAGCATGTCTCTGCGTTCTTGCAAAGTCTTTGCCCTAAGTCCTCTACACTCTTTCAGGGGATGAGGCCTTTTGTGGATAGGGCACGTACTATTAGGGTCTTTATCTTTAAGGACAGGAGTGTCCTGTTTGGTGGTGCAGAGTGCAGCGATTGGAACGTCTGTCTTCCTAACAGATACTGTTCCCCTTAAGTCTCTACGTTTGCTTGTTTCATACCTTGAACATGATGATGAAGCTGGTAGAGAGGATTCTGTGAAGTCAAAGCTGGGATCATTCTTTTTCCGAGCTTGGTCACTGATAAATCTGGAAAAATAAGAGAAAGGAGGGAAGGACACATTGTGGTCTCTTTTGTATCTGGAACCTAGGTCGGCCCATTTTTCTTGCATGCCATATGGTAGTTTGGATACCACTGGATTAACACCATGAGATGTGTCAAGGTAACTCAGACCTGACAGACGTGGGTCCATTTTGGCTAACTCTAATTCCTTTAGTAGGTCGCTCAGATCTTGAAGCTTGCGGCTGTCCTTGTTGGTGATTTTTGGGAACATATGAAGTCTCTTAAATAAGGCACTTTCTATAGCTTCAGAACTGCCATAAGTCTGTTCAAGTCTCTCCCATGCCGCAGCAAGACCTTCCTCTGAGTGGCCCGCATGAACTGCTCTCAATGTCTTTATACGTTCTGCAGAATCTGGGCCTAACCAGTTAACAAGCAAGTCAAGTTTTTCTTTGGCAGTGAGGTTAAGATCACTGATCACTGCTTCAAAGGTGGATTTCCAGGCTCTATAATTCTCAGCATGGTCATCGAACTTTGAGAGACTATTGTTTATCAGCTCCCTGCGTATCATATATCTGGCAAAGTCCGACATGTCTGATCTCCCACCTTGTGTCACCAGATTAACTTGTGATATCCCTGGGACGTATAAATTCTCTGGCATATGGGGCCGAGATGAATCGGGGTGAAATGATGTAGCATAAGGGTTGAGCTGTGGTTTAGTTTCTGGAGGATCTGCATGTGTGATGCTGGAAATTACCTTGCTCTGGATAGGTGGCATCATCTGATGCTTCACAGCCATGTAGTCGGTTTGGAGTGGTGCTGGTGCATGTAACTTAGCAGGCGGTGCAGGAGATGATTGCTTCAGCACATAATTGGCAGTGCGGTCAGCTGGGTCTTCCACTTCTGCAGGGATGGAGCAGTCTAGGTCGGCGTCTTGATCTAATGCTTGTTCAAGAACCTTTAGCTTGGCTAAGGCAGCTGCTTCCTCCCTTTCCATTTGGAGAATTTTTAGTTGAGCTTCTGTCTCTGCTTCCTTCTTCGCCATTTCAGCTTTTGCCTCTGCTTGCCTTTGCGCCATTTCTGCTTCCTTCTCAGCAAAGGACCGTCTGACACTGGCCTCCTCTGCGTCAGCACGGATCTCAATAAGCTTATCGTGTAATGCTGACCTTCTGGAACGAGAGGATCTGGAGGATGACAGCGTATGTTTGGATGAAGTAGACCGATGGGACCTTACTTCTTGTAGGTGCGCGATGCGGAGTTCTGCCTTATCTCTGGCGTTTTTCACTGCGGCATCTTTCGTTTGGAATAGGTTCTCCCTCTCAGTTAGCTCTGCTATAGCATCATCAAAATCAGCGTTACTCAGGAATGTGACGTATTTTGCAGACAGTCGCTGATGGCGTTCATAGGCGGCAGATAAGCGGTTTAGTGTGGTGACCAATTTTGCTGCGTCACTGTCATGGCGTGAGAGCGCTGCTATATAATGTTCAGTTCTTCGCCATAATTCATCAAGATTATCACAGAACTCTTCTTTAGTTATTTCAAAGTTCTCTCTAATCTTTTGCGTGGGTTTACTGACACGTTTTAATCGCTCAATTTGTACATCCTGAAACATGGAGTCTGTTTCCTGCACATCTGAGTCCCTGATAGCAGGATGCACTGTCCCAGATGCAGTGACAGGGGAATCCACATAGCTCCTTGTGGACATGGTGCCTTTGTGTGGAAAATGTCAATAAAGATGGCGCTGCCCCTTATTTCACTGTGGTGAGGAGAACATGTGCTCAAGATGGAGGACAGCTGTGAGCTCACCTGCAGGCTGTGTGGCGTCCTGCAGATTATGCTGTATTCTCACTGTGCTTGCTTGCAGGCTGTCTGTAGATCCTGCAGGAGCTGCAGATATAGCTTGTTTTAACTAGAAAGTTTGTGTTTTGACTATTCTGCCACAGATGCATGTTAGAGAAATCTCTGAAGATGTGAGATTGTAATTCCCGTATGTAAGCTAATGGCAGATAGCAGAACGCGCTGACATTTCATTCCCTGCGTTCCCAGGTTGCATGTGGAGAGATGCAATGGAGTTGCTTCAGGTAGTTTATTTGTCTTTACCTTGAGAGATGATATGCCATACGGTCAAAACACAATTCCTTTCTCAGTTCTACAAGATGGTTGCTCAGTGGTTACAGACTGAATAACACATATCCAGGAAGAAGATGCAACAAGAAGGGAGGAGTAACAGAAACAGAGAATTATGGGAGAAAACTACTTAAAGAGCCCTTCACACATTATCAATCTCTATGCACCAGCATTGCACAAGATATGAAACACACTGTATGAAAGTCAAACAATCAAGCATGAATGATACAATATGAACAAGAATCATTACTTCAGCAATACCCCTGCTGTAACAGCATACTGACCATGTCCATCCCTTTATGACCACAATGTCCCCAACATCTGATGGCTACTTTCAGCAGGATAATGCAATGCCATGTCATAAAGCTGGAATCATCTCAGACTGGTTTCTTGAACATGACAATGAGTTCACTGTACTCCAATGGCCTCCACAGTCACCAGATCTCAATCCAATAGAGGAGCATCTTTGGGATGTGGTGGAACGGGAGATTCGCATCATGGATGTGCAGCCGACAAATCTGCGACTGCAACTGTGTGATGCCATCATGTCAATATGGAGCAAAATCTCTGAGGAATGCTTCCAGCACCTTGTTGTATCTATGCCACCAAGAATTGAGGCAGTTCTGAAGGCAAAAGGGGGTCCAACCCGTTACTAGCATGGTGTACCTGATAAAGTGGCCGGTGAGTGTATATACGGCAGTGCCGCTCCTGTGTGTATATGGAGGGGCCGCTCCTGCGTGTATACAGTAGTGCCGCTTCTGTGTATATAATGGTGGTGCCGGTCCTGTGTATATATACGGCAGTGCTGCTCTTGTGTGTATACAGCAGTGCCGCTCCTGTGTATACAGTGGTGCCACTCCTGTCTATATACATTGGAGCGGCTCCTTGTATATCAGTCACATCCAGCGAGTAGTCGGGGTTCCATTTGCCGCTGTCAGGAGATTGCTGGTGATGACTATAATGACAGTCCATCCATTACACTAATCATAGAGGAATGCCGCCCGCCCGGTCACTGTATACAGACACAGCCCATAATCACCGAGCTGCCAGGAGGAGTTGTCCGACCCTCTCACCTAAATCTTCACTATACAATATATATATCGATCAGTCAGAGTAGTGAGTACCAGGTTTCCCCCCCCCCCCCCCCCCCCCGCCCTCTGGTGCCCTGGAGTGAGAAGATTCATGATACACAGCCTGACACTGTCCGAAAGGAGGGAATTAACTCTTTCATGGCAAAACGTAGCCGTGGCTCAGCAGCAGATAGAAGGATGGATTCTGTGGAGGAGGGGCTGTGACACAAGAAGGGGCCACAGATTACTATGTGGGGGCCACCAACAGGGGGTGGGGATGATGGGAAACTTGTGTGTACAGGCATTGTATGGAGAAGTCATCATGGCGGCCGGGGCTGAACGTCTTCCAGGCGTCTTACAGAGGAGCTGAGCTATCTGCTAATGTTTAGTGGTAATACCCTCAGAGCAGCGATCCCAACTCCGTCTCATCATGGCTGAAGGAAACCCCTCACACTTCTCACAAGATGAAGGCTAAGACAGAACGAGACCAGGAGACAGAACCCGACCCGGAGCCCGAGGTAACGGCGAAACGCAGGGCCGCCGATAGGGCAGTACTACTGGTACTGGCGTCAGGGGCCCGGCCAAATTGAAAAATGGGGGGGGCCCGGTTTTGGCCCGCCACCGTGTGCCGGCCCCCTGGCGCCCGTAGCAGTCATTGTGTATGTCCTATTTCAACTCAGATCTGCATCCAGAGGACGCAGATCTGAGTTGAAGACATACGCGACTGAAGCAAGGAGCTGTGTCAGCTCCTCGCTTCACCGCTGCGTGCCTCTCTCGCTGACACATATGCGGCTGTAGACGCGATGTGATCACATCGCGTCTACAAGCCAGTAGCCGGCGGTAGCAGCGAAGCGAGGAGCTGACACAGGTCAGCTCCTCGCTTCAGCCATCGCGTCTACAAGCCAGTAGCCGGCGGCGAAGCGAGGAGCTGACACAGGTCACATGTGCGGCTGAAGCGAGGAGCTGACCTGTGTCAGCTCCTCGCTTCGCCGCCTCCGCTACTGGCTTGTAGACGCGATGTGATGACGTCACATCGCGTCTATAACTGTGCGCCAGTGAGAGACAGGCGCGCAGAGAGCTGCGAGGGAACGAAGGAGAAGGTAAGTCAGTCAGTGTAATGTGGAACGTGAAACTGGGGGCAGAGAGAGGACGGCATGACAATGGGGGCAGAGATGGAGGGACATGAATATGGGGGCAGAGATGGAGGGGACATGAATATGGGGGCAGAGATGGAGGGGACATGAATCTGGGGGTAGAGATGGGGGACATGAAACAGGACAGAGATGGAGGGGACATGAAACTGGGGGCAGAGATGGATGGGCGGACATGAATCTGGGGGCAGAGATTGGGTGGGAGACATGAAACTGGGTGCAGATGAAGGGTGTATATGAAGCTGGGGGAGAGATAGAGGGGGGACATATAATTTACGGGTGACTGTAGGAGGATTATACTGTGTGCGGGCACATGAAAAATTAATGAGAATGGATGGAGTCAACATAACAGTGGGTGGGGCTAAATTTGCGCACCGCACATTTTGTCCCTCTTTTGGTTCTTCAAAAGTTGGGAGGTATGGGTACAGGGGGCAGTGGAAAGATGTTAGAGGGTGGAGGGGGGGGATTGTTGGGACATCAGGTGTGCGGCACTGTGGAGAGGGAACTGGGGCAATAATCCTACTAATATTATAAGTGTGAAAGTTTGTGTGTTTGGATGTTTGTGAGTTTGGATGTTTGTTCCTCAATCACGCTAAAACTCCTGGACGGATTTGCGTGCAATTTTCCACAAACATAGTTTTCCCTCAGGATTGAGTCACAGGCTACTTTTGGTGCCACTAAACAACATGGCTTCCTAGCAGGAGACTCACAAAAGCAGGACTCCTAGCCCCAGCTATAGACTCACACACACTGCCTGGCATTTCCTGCCTCAACCTGCCTGCACACTCCTTACTGTCACCTCAGGAGTCGCCCTCACTCTACTCACTCACATTTACATATAGCTTTCCACTATATAACACATCACATTGTCTGTATCACGACATACACAATACAACACATCACATTGTCTGTATCACTACATACACAATACAACACATCACATCACATTTGCTAGCCCACCAAACTTTTTAAAGCACTTTTACAGTTTCACACGTCTGTGTCTGCCCAATTCTCAAATCACCGCAGATGAAGTCGCGGGTAAAAGCTAGTATATAATATATAAGTTTTTAGCTGGAGAACTACAAAGCACACAATAGCTCCAAAGGTATGTGTGCTTTGTATTAATAATGATGCAGGCCGCTGTGTTACTAGCATAGCAGCCTGTTTTGGGGGTGGGACTTTCACTTTAAAGGAGTGTTCACACTGCGTTTTTGGCCTCCCTTGCCGGGATACGTTGGTAACCAGTCACAATCAGCTCCCCACTTATCCCTGCACAGAACTGCACAGAACTGCAGGCCCCCCCTTTTTTTAATGGCCAGTTCTTCGTGCAGGGATAAGTTGACAGCTGATTCTGACTGGTTACCAACGTATCCCGGCAAGGGAGGCCAAAAACGCAATGTGAATAAGCCCTGAGGATTTATTAGGAGGCTCTTATATATGGTGTGGGCTCTCTATAGGCGCGGTCACACGTAGCAGATTATACCTGCAAATAGAGTCTGATTAAGCCTTGTAATGCTGCTAAATAAAGGGAAATGTAATACAGAATGGGTATGTCGCAAATTAAAGTAGTTTTAAAATGGCGGCGGGGGGGGGGGGGGGGGCAGACACTTAGGCTGTATGGGGCCCCAAAATTCCTGATGGCGGCCCTGGCGAAACGCCCCATCAACCCTGTATGGAAAATAACAGAGACGTTCCAAGGCCGGAGAGCTGAGCTCTTACCTGAGACCTCTCTACATGGCGCCGTATACTAAGCCACATATCCATCTATCCTGCACCACTAGGGGGGGCCATAAGCTCTCCCCCACCTATGGACTGTATAGCAAACCAAGCTGTGCCTATAGTAGTGTGATGGAACGACTCAGCACCAAGGAGTGCGGCCCTGAGCCCCCGGACGTCTGAGCGGGACAGCCGAATACCAACTCAGCAGAGGCGAGAGGTGTAGCGGCAGGAGATGTCACCCCGTATCTACAAGTCCCCCAGACCGTCCAAAATGTCATGTCAATCACGGCCCCCTAGATCCTCCAGCTCAGTGCACGGGTTATTAGAGCGGGTGCGGATGTGGAGGTCACAAAGGTACAGGCCGAATAGGTCAGAAACAGAAGCGCCTCAGAAACAGAGTGACCCTGCCGCAGCTACGGAGAGGTGGAAAGTTCTGGGACAAGCCGCCATTGAGAGTAGTAGTAGCAGCGATTGTGAGGTGGATGCGGAGGACCCCCTTATACACACAAGAGATGACGTGCTAAGTCACAACAATGAGTCTTCAAGTACCGTAACTGCTCCCGCAAACACAGACTCCTTCCCAAAAGAGCGGCACCCAGATTACCAAACTACAACTCCCATCCAAGGCCAGGCCACTAATAGCCGCCATGTCTTATGATCCAGACTCTCCAAGCACCAGGAGGCTCCAGGAGGTTTGGAGTTGTGCTACTACACTGTCTACACCTGCGGCAGAATAGTAAAGCGCCATTTCTTCCTCTCCAGTAGTCGGTGGCCCCCGGCAGACGCTCCTTACAGATGGGATGGATGGACACAATACTCCCGGGTGCCCGGTGACGCTCCTGGTGTATGTCAGCCATCGGTAGGGTGCGGTTTCTCTGGCCAGCACTCGTCGGGCTCCCAGTTTTGGGGTTTGTTGACTCAGGGCACATTCCGACAATCACCTTCCACTTGGTAGTCACATAGGCCACTGTTGATTTTGGGTAATTGAGTTTGCTTGCTATGTTCCTTAAGGATCGACCATTTCTGTGTTACCCGACAATTGCCCCTTTCTCCAAATCGGACACCCCTGCCCTTTGTGGCATCTTGCAGGTGACTAATGCCAATGCTGTTTCCTACAGGATATTTAACCCCTTCCCGACATCCGCTGTACTAGTGGCGGGTGTTTAACTATGGCGGCTGCCCGGGAGCCGGGGGGGTCGCCATAGCCGCTAGGTATAAAACAGTAGACACCCAGTGCTAATTACCCCAGTCGGTGCCCGCATTAACCCCTCTGGTGCCTCAGTCAAAGCTGGCCAAGGCGCCATTTTCCTGGTGGTGAATGGGCACCACCATTTTCACCGGGGCCGGCGTCCCATTGCTATGACAGTGGAGACCTTGTGACATCTCCCCGGCTTGTCATTCCATTGCTATGTTAGGTAGCCTGCAATAGAAACACCTGTATTTTGCAATGCATTGGATTAGTGATCAGACCCCCTGGGGTTCAAGACCAAATGCCAAAAAAAAGTTGTAAAAAAAAATATAATTATTATTTTTTTAAATAATAAAAATTGCAATCCCCCCTTTCCCTAGAACTCATATAAAACTACTGCAATACTGTGACACACATTCACATTATGAATACAAAATATTTTTCCTGTTCGGTAAACGTCATAGTGGGAAAAAAAGTCAAAAGTGCCAAACCGTCGTTTTTTCACTGTTTTGCCTCTGATAAAAATTTTAATAAAAAAGTGCTCAAAGCAAAAGCAATTCCCCAAAATGGTGGAACTGAGAAGTACACCCGGCCCCGCCAAAACAGACGCCCTCTGCATCCCCGTACACGGAGGTATAAAAAAGTTACGGGGGTCAGAAGATGGCGACTTTTAGAAAAACATTTTTTTTTAACACACTTAGATTTTTGTTAAGGGGTTAAGATGTAAATAAAACCCTAAAAATCGGATATCCCCGGAATCGCACCGAAACACAGAATACAGGGGACGGGTCATTGCGGCTGTGCAGTGAACGCCGTGTTGGGGGAACACCCGGGGTAGATGCCATCAGTATCAGAGATACATGACTATACTTGCCCCTCACATTTCCCCCATTTTGTGCATAGTTCTGCAATCACTAGTACTTCACCTGCCCTTTGTCCGGGATTCCCGATGTTGCAGCAATTCTGCTCAATATACAACATATCTCATTACACTACACCTAGTTATACAGTTTATTAAATCTTAGCAATTACATATCAGACAAGAAGAATTAGAGTAATCTGTAGTATGTTACACGCCTGTGCCTATCGCCATGTGCCAGGGCCCGACATCTCAGATACAAATAGCTGAAAGGGCTTTTTGGTAGTCCCAGAGCGGAAGCACTAGCCACCTGCACCTTCAGTTGGTAGAAGACATCAATAGCTTCTCGTGTGAGTATAAGTGGTTCTGAGGTCAAGCGATCATACAGAGGCCGGAGTGCAAGTGAGGCGGAACGTATCCAGGACCTACAGTATGAGACTAGCCCCAAAAACGTACGTAACTGAGCATGTGACCTCGGCACCGGCATGTCATCAATAGCCTTTCTCCTGTCAGCAGTACGATGTTACGTTCCATTAGTACGCCCTCCTGTCATGTGATATGTTAACCTCAATATTCAGCCATCTTGTTCTGCACAAATCCTTAGTTAGTATACATTTGTGTTCATGTTAGCTCAGACATTTTCAAACAAAGTATTAATTTGAACGAGCAAAAGAAACACAATATTACATCCCACAATCCCACAATCCCACAATATTACATCACACAATATTACATCCCACAATCCCACAATCACACAATATTACATCACACAATATTACATCCCACAATCACAATTTACATTATGAATTTTCACATTTTCATCAGGGTCAATGTAATGGAAACACAAGTTTCCCACTATCGGACACAACCCTCTTTGGGCTGCAGTGATATAGTCCAATTGATCCATGAGTCCGATCGTCCTTTAGGTTTTCTTCTCAGGATCCAAATCCTCTGATAGTTTATTGCCCAATTTGTCTTCAAGAACATCATCGAGTGGGAACAAAACCCCATGACAGCAAGGCTTTCCTTATACAGTCCTATGAAAAAGTTAGTGCCCCCCTATTAATCGCTGTAAATATTCTGGTGTTTGCCATGTCAGTCTGATCTATCTAATAACTGATGGACACAGTAATATTTCAGGATAGAAATGAGGTTTATTGTACTAACAGAGAATATACAATATGCATTACACCAAAATGTGACCGGTGCAAAAGTCTGGGCACCCCAACAGAACAGTGCCAGTAATATTTAGTAGATCCTCCTTTTGCCTCTAGTCGCTTCCTGTTGCTGTTAATCAGTTCCTGGATCCTGGGTGAAGGGATTCTGGACCATTCCTCTTTACAATTCGCGTTCAGTTCAGTTAGATGGTGGCCGAGCATGGACAGCCCGCTTCCAATCATCCCACAGATGTTCAATGATATTCAGGTCTGGGGACTGGGATGGCCATTCCAGAACATTGTAATTGTTCCTCTGCATGAATGCCTGAGGATTTGGAGCGGTGTTTTGGATCATTGTCTTGCTGAAATATCCATCCCCGGCGTAACTTCAACTTCGTCACTGATTCTTGAACATTATTCTCAAGAATCTGCTGATACTGAGTGGAATCCATGCGACTCTCAACTTTAACAAGATTCCCGATGCCGGCATTGGCCACACAGCCCCAAAGCATGATGGAACCTCCACCAAATTTTACAGTGGGTAGCAAGTGTTTTTCTTAGAATGCTGTTTTTTTTGGACGCCATATATAACGCCTTTTTGTATAACCAAACAACTCAATCTTTGTTTCATCAGTCCACAGGACCTTCTTCCAAAATGAAGCTGGCTTGTCCAAATGTGCTTTTTCATACCTCAGGCGACTCTATTTGTGGCGTACGTGCAGAAACGGCTTCTTTCTCATCACTCTCCCATACAGCTTCTCCTTGTGCAAAGTGCGCTGTATAGTTGACCGATGCACAGTGACACCATCTGCAGCAAGATGATGCTGCAGCTCTTTGGAGGTGTCTGTGGATTGTCCTGGACTGTTCTCACCATTCTTCTTCTCTGCCTTTCTGATATTTTTCTTGGCCTGCCACTTCTGTTCTTAACAAGAACTGTCCCTGTGGTCTTCCATTTCCTTACTATGTTCCTCACAGTGGAAACTGACAGGTTAAATCTCTGAGACAACTTTTTGTATTCTGCCCATGAACAACTATGTTGAACAATCTTTGTTTTCAGATCATTTGAGAGCGGGCTGTCCATGCTCGGCCACCATCAAACTGAACTGAACGCGAATTGTAAAGAGGAATGGTCCAGAATCCCTTCATCCAGGATCCAGGAACTGATTAACAGCTACAGGAAGCGACTAGAGGCAAAAGGAGGATCTACTAAATATTACTGGCACTGTTCTGTTGGGGTGCCCAGACTTTTGCATCGGTCACATTTTGGTGTAATGCAGATTGCACATTCTCTGTTAGGACAATAAACCTCATTTCTATCCTGAAATATTACTGTGTCCATCAGTTATTAGATAGATCAGACTGACATGGCAAACACCAAAATATTTAGAACTAACAAGGATTAAGATCAATAGGGGGGCACAAACTTTTTCATAGGACTGTATACTCACAGCTGTACGGGTTACCAGGAACTGGAAGTGACCATTGCATCTCACGTGTCTCTTTATCTCCATCCAATCTTTGGGTTTTAGTTTATAAGTTCCTTCCACTAACTCAGAATCAGTAAGGAAAGAAAGAACTGGAAATACACATTAATCTCATAATCATCCCATAATCAATTAGCAGACCAGACTGCGTCAGGAACAACTGTGATAAATACCGTCCAAATCTAAGGCGAATTCGGCAAGAACGTACCTTACAGAATAGACAAATACAAGTGATAAAGACTCTTCAATACTCTGGGGACTGTATGGGGGTAAGATACACTTGTTATATCCCCATGATGTACATTTTTCTCATTACCTGTCCTGTATAGTGAGTTTCAATATCACTTTGATGCTCTCGGGGATCTTACACTACATCTTTCAGTAGCCGTCTATCTGCAGTCTCGTTTGTGATAGCTTTCTTCACCAGATACGCCCCAGGCCATCCTGAAGAGAGATATTATATACACAAGCACATTCACATACCATCTCAACTTTAGGAACTATATATAGTCAACCTGCAATCTCTGGAACGGGTACAAGGGCTCCGGGCATGGCCCTGAGAAACTTTCCACTTTTTGCCCTACTTTGCATTTACCACATGCCATGCGGGCTTACTTATATATCTGATTGTAGTGATGCCAAATCCTGCAGCCGCCCATCCTCCGCTCCCCAGGTCACACGTGGCTACTTCTAAATAAGCTGCTTATGCCATCAGTGGGAACAATGCTCTCAGTAATACTCTCTTACCACCGGCCACCAGGACTTGGACATCCTCTTTTTGATCCTCGCTGTTTCCAAGTCTTCTTTCCTCCTGGACCATTTTTGATGCCGCAATGTTCTAGAACCTGAAAAGAGAGCTAAGAGGTTTGGTCTATTACGGTGACCCCTGTGGTTAGGCATGTCCCCTAGGCCTCTGCAGCTGGTTAGTGGCAGCAGTGTCTGCCCACATGTTACTCTACTTTCTTATGTATCAGCCTTGGTGTGTGCCATGACTTGTGACTATACCCACCTGTGTGGGGGCAGCAGCAGGGTCTCCATCACTATCTGAATAGCCTGGAAATAGGCGTAACATTAAACATACAGAAAGCTCTCGCTCTCCAGATAGGACCATTATACTACTATATCAAACACCTCCCCTCAGGCATTGTACCATGTTCCAGCGATAATTTTACTTGTGCTTGGTTTACCTCATATCTGGTGACTGTGGCATATCTTATGCAGAATCCGCCATCATTCCCAAATCAAGAAACATCAGATCTACATTCCCATCTTTGCTTCCAATGCAAGATTTATTACCCCTTGTTAGCAGTGTCTTCTGGTGCTACACAGCCCACACACAGCTGCGCCCCCTCACCCCACACACAGCTGCGCCCCCTCACCCCACACACAGCTGCGCCCCCTCACCCCACACACAGCTGCGCCCCCTCACCCCACACACAGCTGCGCCCCCTCACCCCACACACAGCTGCGCCCCCTCACCCCACACACAGCTGCGCCCCCTCACCCCACACACAGCTGCGCCCCCTCACCCCACACACAGCTGCACCACCTCACCCCACACACAGCTGCGCCCCCTCACCCCACACATAGCTGCGCTCCCTCACCCGACACACAGCTGCGCTCCCTCGCCCCACACACAGCTGCACCCCCTCACCCCACACACAGCTGCGCCCCCTCACCCCACACATAGCTGCGCTCCCTCGCCCCACACACAGCTGCGCCCCCTCACCCCACACATAGCTGCGCTCCCTCGCCCCACACACAGCTGCGCCCCCTCACCCCACACATAGCTGCACCCCCTCGCCCCACACACAGCTGCGCCCCCTCACCCCACACACAGCTGCGCCCCCTCGCCCCACACACAGCTGCGCCCCCTCACCCCACACACAGCTGCGCCCCCTCACCCCACACACAGCTGCACCCCCTCACCCCACACACAGCTGCGCTCCCTCGCCCCACACACAGCTGCGCCCCCTCACCCCACACACAGCTGCACCCCCTCACCCCACACACAGCTGCGCCCCCTCACCCCACACACAGCTGCGCCCCCTCACCCCACACACAGATGCACCCCCTCACCCCACACACAGCTGCGCTCCCTCGCCCCACACACAGCTGCGCCCCCTCACCCCACACACAGCTGCACCCCCTCACCCCACACACAGCTGCGCCCCCTCACCCCACACATAGCTGCGCCCCCTCACCCCACACACAGCTGCGCTCCCTCGCCCCACACACAGCTGCGCCCCCTCACCCCACACACAGCTGCACCCCCTGACCCCACACACAGCTGCGCCCCCTCACCCCACACATAGCTGCGCTCCCTCGCCCCACACACAGCTGCGCCCCCTCACCCCACACATAGCTGCGCTCCCTCGCCCCACACACAGCTGCGCCCCCTCACCCCACACATAGCTGCACCCCCTCGCCCCACACACAGCTGCGCCCCCTCACCCCACACACAGCTGCGCCCCCTCGCCCCACACACAGCTGCGCCCCCTCACCCCACACACAGCTGCACCCCCTCAACCCACACACAGCTGCGCTCCCTCGCCCCACACACAGCTGCGCCCCCTCACCCCACACACAGCTGCACCCCCTCACCCCACACACAGCTGCGCCCCCTCACCCCACACATAGCTGCGCTCCCTCGCCCCACACACAGCTGCGCCCCCTCACCCCACACATAGCTGTGCTCCCTCGCCCCACACACAGCTGCAATCCCTCGCCCCACACATAGCTGCACCCCCTCACCCCACACACAGCTGCGCCCCCTCACCCCACACACAGCTGCGCCCCCTCACCCCACACATAGCTGCACTCCCTCGCCCCACACACAGCTGCGCCCCCTCGCCCCACACATAGCTGCACTCCCTCGCCCCACACACAGCTGCGCCCCCTCACCCCACACACAGCTGCGCCCCCTCACCCCACACACAGCTGCGCCCCCTCACCCCACACACAGCTGCGCCCCCTCACCCCACACACAGCTGCGCTCCCTCGCCCCACACACAGCTGCGCCCCCTCACCCCACACACAGCTGCACCCCCTCACCCCACACACAGCTGCGCCCCCTCACCCCACACATAGCTGCGCTCCCTCGCCCCACACACAGCTGCGCCCCCTCGCCCCACACATAGCTGTGCTCCCTCGCCCCACACACAGCTGCAATCCCTCGCCCCACACATAGCTGCACCCCCTCACCCCACACACAGCTGCGCCCCCTCACCCCACACATAGCTGCGCTCCCTCGCCCCACACACAGCTGCGCCCCCTCACCCCACACACAGCTGCGCTCCCTCGCCCCACACACAGCTGCGCCCCCTCACCCCACACATAGCTGCGCCCCCTCGCCCCACACACAGCTGCGCCCTCTCGCCCCACACACAGCTGCGCCCCCTCACCCCACACACAGCTGCGCCCTCTCACCCCACACATAGCTGCGCTCCCTCGCCCCACACATAGCTGCACCCCCTCGCCCCACACACAGCTGCGCCCCCTCACCCCACACACAGCTGCGCCCCCTCACCCCACACACAGCTGCAATCCCTCACCCCACACACAGCTGCGCTCCCTCGCCCCACACACAGCTGCGCCCCCTCGCCCCACACATAGCTGCGCTCCCTCGCCCCACACACAGCTGCGCCCCCTCACCCCACACACAGCTGCACCCCCTCGCCCCACACACAGCTGCGCCCCCTCACCCCACACACAGCTGCACCCCCTCACCCCACACACAGCTGCGCCCCCTCGCCCCACACATAGCTGCGCTCCCTCGCCCCACACACAGCTGCGCCCCCTCACCCCACACACAGCTGCGCCCCCTCACCCCACACACAGCTGCGCCCCCTCGCCCCACACATAGCTGCGCTCCCTCGCCCCACACACAGCTGCGCCCCCTCACCCCACACACAGCTGCGCCCCCTCACCCCACACACAGCTGCACCCCCTCACCCCACACATAGCTGCGCTCCCTCACCCCACACATAGCTGCGCTCCCTCGCCCCACACACAGCTGCGCCGCCTCGCCCCACACACAGCTGCACCCCCTCACCCCACACACAGCTGCGCCCCCTCACCCCACACATAGCTGCGCTCCCTCGCCCCACACACAGCTGCGCTCCCTCGCCCCACACACAGCTGCGCCCCCTCACCCCACACACAGCTGCGCCCCCTCACCCCACACACAGCTGCACCCCCCTCACCCCACACATAGCTGCGCTCCCTCGCCCCACACACAGCTGCGCCCCCTCACCCAACACATAGCTGCAGCCCCTCGCCCCACACACAGCTGCGCTCCCTCACCCCACACATAGCTGCGCCCCCTCGCCCCACACACAGCTGCACCCCCTCGCCCCACACACAGCTGCGCCCTCTCGCCCCAAACACAGCTGTGCCCCCTCGCCCCACACACAGCTGCGCCCCCTCACCCCACACACAGCTGCGCCCCCTCAGCCCACACATAGCTACGCTCCCTCGCCCCACACACAGCTGCGCCCTCTCGCCCCACACACAGCTGCGCCCTCTCACCCCACACACAGCTGCGCCCCCTCGCCCCACACACAGCTGCGCCCCCTCACCCCACACACAGCTGCGCCCCCTCGCCCCACACACAGCTGCGCCCCCTCACCCCACACACAGCTGCGCTCCCTCGCCCCACACATAGCTGCGC
This sequence comes from Leptodactylus fuscus, assembly GCF_031893055.1. NCBI lineage: Eukaryota > Metazoa > Chordata > Amphibia > Anura > Leptodactylidae > Leptodactylus > Leptodactylus fuscus. The sequence continues at coordinate 316,591 of NC_134268.1, read as the reverse complement.
CCCCTCGCCCCACACACAGCTGCGCCCTCTCGCCCCACACACAGCTGCGCCCCCTCGCCCCACACATAGCTGCGCCCCCTCGCCCCACACACAGCTGCGCCCCCTCACCCCACACATAGCTGCGCTCCCTCGCCCCACACACAGCTGCGCCTTCTCGCCCCACACACAGCTGCGCCCCCTCACCCCACACACAGCTGCGCTCCCTCGCCCCACACACAGCTGCGCCCCCTCGCCCCACACACAGCTGCACCCCCTCACCCCACACACAGCTGCGCCCCCTCACCCCACACATAGCTGCGCCCCCTCGCCCCACACACAGCTGCGCCCCCTCACCCCACACATAGCTGCGCTCCCTCGCCCCACACACAGCTGCGCCCTCTCGCCCCACACACAGCTGCACCCCCTCGCCCCACACACAGCTGCGCCCCCTCACCCCACACATAGCTGCGCTCCCTCGCCCCACACACAGCTGCGCCCCCTCACCCCACACATAGCTGCGCCCCCTCGCCCCACACACAGCTGCGCCCCCTCACCCCACACATAGCTGCGCTCCCTCGCCCCACACACAGCTGCGCCCCTTCACCCCACACACAGCTGCGCCCCCTCACCCCACACACAGCTGCGCCCCCTCGCCCCACACACAGCTGCGCCCCCTCACCCCACACATAGCTGCGCTCCCTCGCCCCACACACAGCTGCGCCCCCTCACCCCACACACAGCTGCAATCCCTCACCCCACACACAGCTGCGCCCCCTCACCCCACACACAGCTGCGCTCCCTCGCCCCACACACAGCTGCGCCCCCTCACCCCACACACAGCTGCGCCCCCTCGCCCCACACACAGCTGCAATCCCTCACCCCACACATAGCTGCGCTCCCTCACCCCACACATAGCTGCGCTCCCTCGCCCCACACACAGCTGCGCCCCCTCACCCCACACATAGCTGCACCCCCTCGCCCCACACACAGCTGCGCCGCCTCGCCCCACACACAGCTGCACCCCCTCACCCCACACACAGCTGCGCCCCCTCACCCCACACATAGCTGCGCTCCCTCGCCCCACACACAGCTGCGCCCCCTCACCCCACACACAGCTGCGCCCCCTCACCCCACACACAGCTGCACCCCCTCACCCCACACATAGCTGCGCTCCCTCGCCCCACACACAGCTGCGCCCCCTCACCCCACACATAGCTGCACCCCCTCGCCCCACACACAGCTGCGCTCCCTCACCCCACACATAGCTGCGCCCCCTCGCCCCACACACAGCTGCACCCCCTCGCCCCACACACAGCTGCGCCCTCTCGCCCAAACACAGCTGTGCCCCCTCGCCCCACACACAGCTGCGCCCCCTCACCCCACACACAGCTGCGCCCCCTCACCCCACACATAGCTACGCTCCCTCGCCCCACACACAGCTGCGCCCTCTCGCCCCACACACAGCTGCGCCCTCTCACCCCACACACAGCTGCGCCCCCTCACCCCACACACAGCTGCGCTCCCTCATCCCACACACAGCTGCGCCCCCTCACCCCACACATAGCTGCACTCCCTCGCCCCACACACAGCTGCGCCCCCTCACCCCACACACAGCTGCGCCCCCTCGCCCCACACACAGCTGCGCCCCCTCACCCCACACACAGCTGCGCTCCCTCGCCCCACACATAGCTGCGCCCCCTCGCCCCACACACAGCTGCGCCCTCTCGCCCCACACACAGCTGCGCCCCCTCGCCCCACACATAGCTGCGCCCCCTCGCCCCACACACAGCTGCGCCCCCTCACCCCACACATAGCTGCGCTCCCTCGCCCCACACACAGCTGCGCCTTCTCGCCCCACACACAGCTGCGCCCCCTCACCCCACACACAGCTGCGCTCCCTCGCCCCACACACAGCTGCGCCCCCTCGCCCCACACACAGCTGCGCCCCCTCGCCCCACACATAGCTGCGCCCCCTCGCCCCACACACAGCTGCGCCCCCTCGCCCCACACACAGCTGCGCCCCCTCACCCCACACACAGCTGCGCTCCCTCGCCCCACACACAGCTGCGCCCCCTCACCCCACACACAGCTGCGCCCCCTCGCCCCACACACAGCTGCGCCCCCTCGCCCCACACACAGCTGCGCCCCCTCACCCCACACACAGCTGCGCCCCCTCACCCCACACACAGCTGCACCCCCTCACCCCACACACAGCTGCGCCCCCTCACCCCACACATAGCTGCGCCCCCTCGCCCCACACACAGCTGCGCCCCCTCACCCCACACATAGCTGCGCTCCCTCGCCCCACACACAGCTGCGCCCTCTCGCCCCACACACAGCTGCACCCCCTCGCCCCACACACAGCTGCGCCCCCTCACCCCACACATAGCTGCGCTCCCTCGCCCCACACACAGCTGCGCCCCCTCACCCCACACATAGCTGCGCCCCCTCGCCCCACACACAGCTGCGCCCCCTCACCCCACACATAGCTGCGCTCCCTCGTCCCACACACAGCTGCGCCCCTTCACCCCACACACAGCTGCGCCCCCTCACCCCACACACAGCTGCGCCCCCTCGCCCCACACACAGCTGCGCCCCCTCACCCCACACATAGCTGCGCTCCCTCGCCCCACACACAGCTGCGCCCCCTCACCCCACACACAGCTGCAATCCCTCACCCCACACACAGCTGCGCCCCCTCACCCCACACACAGCTGCGCTCCCTCGCCCCACACACAGCTGCGCCCCCTCACCCCACACACAGCTGCGCCCCCTCGCCCCACACACAGCTGCGCCCCCTCACCCCACACATAGCTGCGCTCCCTCGCCCCACACACAGCTGCGCCCCCTCACCCCACACACAGCTGCGCCCCCTCACCCCACACACAGCTGCGCCCCCTCACCCCACACATAGCTGCGCCCCCTCGCCCCACACACAGCTGCGCCCCCTCACCCCACACACAGCTGCGCCCCCTCGCCCCACACACAGCTGCACCCCCTCACCCCACACACAGCTGCAATCCCTCACCCCACACATAGCTGCGCCCCCTCACCCCACACACAGCTGCGCCCCCTCACCCCACACACAGCTGCGCTCCCTCACCCCACACATAGCTGCGCTCCCTCGCCCCACACACAGCTGCGCCCCCTCACCCCACACATAGCTGCACCCCCTCGCCCCACACACAGCTGCGCCGCCTCGCCCCACACACAGCTGCACCCCCTCACCCCACACACAGCTGCGCCCCCTCACCCCACACATAGCTGCGCTCCCTCGCCCCACACACAGCTGCGCTCCCTCGCCCCACACACAGCTGCGCCCCCTCACCCCACACACAGCTGCGCCCCCTCACCCCACACACAGCTGCACCCCCTCACCCCACACATAGCTGCGCTCCCTCGCCCCACACACAGCTGCGCCCCCTCACCCCACACATAGCTGCGCCCCCTCACCCCACACACAGCTGCGCCCCCTCACCCCACACATAGCTGCGCTCCCTCACCCCACACATAGCTGCGCCCCCTCGCCCCACACACAGTTGCGCCCTCTCGCCCCAAACACAGCTGTGCCCCCTCGCCCCACACACAGCTGCGCCCCCTCACCCCACACACAGCTGCGCCCCCTCACCCCACACATAGCTACGCTCCCTCGCCCCACACACAGCTGCGCCCTCTCGCCCCACACACAGCTGCGCCCTCTCACCCCACACACAGCTGCGCCCCCTCACCCCACACACAGCTGCGCTCCCTCACCCCACACACAGCTGCGCCCCCTCACCCCACACATAGCTGCACTCCCTCGCCCCACACACAGCTGCGCCCCCTCACCCCACACACAGCTGCGCCCCCTCGCCCCACACACAGCTGCGCCCCCTCACCCCACACACAGCTGCGCTCCCTCGCCCCACACATAGCTGCGCCCCCTCGCCCCACACACAGCTGCGCCCTCTCGCCCCACACACAGCTGCGCCCCCTCGCCCCACACATAGCTGCGCCCCCTCGCCCCACACACAGCTGCGCCCCCTCACCCCACACATAGCTGCGCTCCCTCGCCCCACACACAGCTGCGCCTTCTCGCCCCACACACAGCTGCGCCCCCTCACCCCACACACAGCTGCGCTCCCTCGCCCCACACACAGCTGCGCCCCCTCGCCCCACACACAGCTGCGCCCCCTCGCCCCACACATAGCTGCGCCCCCTCGCCCCACACACAGCTGCGCCCCCTCGCCCCACACATAGCTGCGCCCCCTCGCCCCACACACAGCTGCGCCTTCTCGCCCCACACACAGCTGCGCCCCCTCACCCCACACACAGCTGCGCTCCCTCGCCCCACACACAGCTGCGGCCCCTCGCCCCACACACAGCTGCGCCCCCTCACCCCACACATAGCTGCGCTCCCTCGCCCCACACACAGCTGCGCCCCTTCACCCCACACACAGCTGCGCCCCCTCACCCCACACACAGCTGCGCCCCCTCACCCCACACATAGCTGCGCTCCCTCACCCCACACATAGCTGCGCTCCCCTCGCCCCACACACAGCTGCGCCGCCTCGCCCCACACACAGCTGCACCCCCTCACCCCACACACAGCTGCGCCCCCTCACCCCACACATAGCTGCGCTCCCTCGCCCCACACACAGCTGCGCTCCCTCGCCCCACACACAGCTGCGCCCCCTCACCCCACACACAGCTGCGCCCCCTCACCCCACACACAGCTGCACCCCCTCACCCCACACATAGCTGCGCTCCCTCGCCCCACACACAGCTGCGCCCCCTCACCCCACACATAGCTGCACCCCCTCGCCCCACACACAGCTGCGCTCCCTCACCCCACACATAGCTGCGCCCCCTCGCCCCACACACAGCTGCACCCCCTCGCCCCACACACAGCTGCGCCCTCTCGCCCCAAACACAGCTGTGCCCCCTCGCCCCACACACAGCTGCGCCCCCTCACCCCACACACAGCTGCGCCCCCTCAGCCCACACATAGCTACGCTCCCTCGCCCCACACACAGCTGCGCCCTCTCGCCCCACACACAGCTGCGCCCTCTCACCCCACACACAGCTGCGCCCCCTCGCCCCACACACAGCTGCGCCCCCTCACCCCACACACAGCTGCGCCCCCTCGCCCCACACACAGCTGCGCCCCCTCACCCCACACACAGCTGCGCCCCCTCACCCCACACACAGCTGCGCCCCCTCACCCCACACACAGCTGCACCCCCTCACCCCACACACAGCTGCGCCCCCTCACCCCACACATAGCTGCGCCCCCTCGCCCCACACACAGCTGCGCCCCCTCACCCCACACATAGCTGCGCTCCCTCGCCCCACACACAGCTGCGCCCTCTCGCCCCACACACAGCTGCACCCCCTCGCCCCACACACAGCTGCGCCCCCTCACCCCACACATAGCTGCGCTCCCTCGCCCCACACACAGCTGCGCCCCCTCACCCCACACATAGCTGCGCCCCCTCGCCCCACACACAGCTGCGCCCCCTCACCCCACACATAGCTGCGCTCCCTCGTCCCACACACAGCTGCGCCCCTTCACCCCACACACAGCTGCGCCCCCTCACCCCACACACAGCTGCGCCCCCTCGCCCCACACACAGCTGCGCCCCCTCACCCCACACATAGCTGCGCTCCCTCGCCCCACACACAGCTGCGCCCCCTCACCCCACACACAGCTGCAATCCCTCACCCCACACACAGCTGCGCCCCCTCACCCCACACACAGCTGCGCTCCCTCGCCCCACACACAGCTGCGCCCCCTCACCCCACACACAGCTGCGCCCCCTCGCCCCACACACAGCTGCGCCCCCTCACCCCACACATAGCTGCGCTCCCTCGCCCCACACACAGCTGCGCCCCCTCACCCCACACACAGCTGCGCCCCCTCACCCCACACACAGCTGCGCCCCCTCACCCCACACATAGCTGCGCCCCCTCGCCCCACACACAGCTGCGCCCCCTCACCCCACACACAGCTGCGCCCCCTCGCCCCACACACAGCTGCACCCCCTCACCCCACACACAGCTGCAATCCCTCACCCCACACATAGCTGCGCCCCCTCACCCCACACACAGCTGCGCCCCCTCACCCCACACACAGCTGCGCTCCCTCACCCCACACATAGCTGCGCTCCCTCGCCCCACACACAGCTGCGCCCCCTCACCCCACACATAGCTGCACCCCCTCGCCCCACACACAGCTGCGCCGCCTCGCCCCACACACAGCTGCACCCCCTCACCCCACACACAGCTGCGCCCCCTCACCCCACACATAGCTGCGCTCCCTCGCCCCACACACAGCTGCGCTCCCTCGCCCCACACACAGCTGCGCCCCCTCACCCCACACACAGCTGCGCCCCCTCACCCCACACACAGCTGCACCCCCTCACCCCACACATAGCTGCGCTCCCTCGCCCCACACACAGCTGCGCCCCCTCACCCCACACATAGCTGCGCCCCCTCACCCCACACACAGCTGCGCCCCCTCACCCCACACATAGCTGCGCTCCCTCACCCCACACATAGCTGCGCCCCCTCGCCCCACACACAGTTGCGCCCTCTCGCCCCAAACACAGCTGTGCCCCCTCGCCCCACACACAGCTGCGCCCCCTCACCCCACACACAGCTGCGCCCCCTCACCCCACACATAGCTACGCTCCCTCGCCCCACACACAGCTGCGCCCTCTCGCCCCACACACAGCTGCGCCCTCTCACCCCACACACAGCTGCGCCCCCTCACCCCACACACAGCTGCGCTCCCTCACCCCACACACAGCTGCGCCCCCTCACCCCACACATAGCTGCACTCCCTCGCCCCACACACAGCTGCGCCCCCTCACCCCACACACAGCTGCGCCCCCTCGCCCCACACACAGCTGCGCCCCCTCACCCCACACACAGCTGCGCTCCCTCGCCCCACACATAGCTGCGCCCCCTCGCCCCACACACAGCTGCGCCCTCTCGCCCCACACACAGCTGCGCCCCCTCGCCCCACACATAGCTGCGCCCCCTCGCCCCACACACAGCTGCGCCCCCTCACCCCACACATAGCTGCGCTCCCTCGCCCCACACACAGCTGCGCCTTCTCGCCCCACACACAGCTGCGCCCCCTCACCCCACACACAGCTGCGCTCCCTCGCCCCACACACAGCTGCGCCCCCTCGCCCCACACACAGCTGCGCCCCCTCGCCCCACACATAGCTGCGCCCCCTCGCCCCACACACAGCTGCGCCCCCTCGCCCCACACATAGCTGCGCCCCCTCGCCCCACACACAGCTGCGCCTTCTCGCCCCACACACAGCTGCGCCCCCTCACCCCACACACAGCTGCGCTCCCTCGCCCCACACACAGCTGCGGCCCCTCGCCCCACACACAGCTGCGCCCCCTCACCCCACACATAGCTGCGCTCCCTCGCCCCACACACAGCTGCGCCCCTTCACCCCACACACAGCTGCGCCCCCTCACCCCACACACAGCTGCGCCCCCTCACCCCACACATAGCTGCGCTCCCTCACCCCACACATAGCTGCGCTCCCTCGCCCCACACACAGCTGCGCCGCCTCGCCCCACACACAGCTGCACCCCCTCACCCCACACACAGCTGCGCCCCCTCACCCCACACATAGCTGCGCTCCCTCGCCCCACACACAGCTGCGCTCCCCTCGCCCCACACACAGCTGCGCCCCCTCACCCCACACACAGCTGCGCCCCCTCACCCCACACACAGCTGCACCCCCTCACCCCACACATAGCTGCGCTCCCTCGCCCCACACACAGCTGCGCCCCCTCACCCCACACATAGCTGCACCCCCCTCGCCCCACACACAGCTGCGCTCCCTCACCCCACACATAGCTGCGCCCCCTCGCCCCACACACAGCTGCACCCCCTCGCCCCACACACAGCTGCGCCCTCTCGCCCCAAACACAGCTGTGCCCCCTCGCCCCACACACAGCTGCGCCCCCTCACCCCACACACAGCTGCGCCCCCTCAGCCCACACATAGCTACGCTCCCTCGCCCCACACACAGCTGCGCCCTCTCGCCCCACACACAGCTGCGCCCTCTCACCCCACACACAGCTGCGCCCCCTCGCCCCACACACAGCTGCGCCCCCTCACCCCACACACAGCTGCGCCCCCTCGCCCCACACACAGCTGCGCCCCCTCACCCCACACACAGCTGCGCTCCCTCGCCCCACACATAGCTGCGCCCCCTCGCCCCACACACAGCTGCGCCCTCTCGCCCCACACACAGCTGCGCCCCCTCGCCCCACACATAGCTGCGCCCCCCTCGCCCCACACACAGCTGCGCCCCCTCACCCCACACATAGCTGCGCTCCCTCGCCCCACACACAGCTGCGCCTTCTCGCCCCACACACAGCTGCGCCCCCTCACCCCACACACAGCTGCGCTCCCTCGCCCCACACACAGCTGCGCCCCCTCGCCCCACACACAGCTGCACCCCCTCACCCCACACACAGCTGCGCCCCCTCACCCCACACATAGCTGCGCCCCCTCGCCCCACACACAGCTGCGCCCCCTCACCCCACACATAGCTGCGCTCCCTCGCCCCACACACAGCTGCGCCCTCTCGCCCCACACACAGCTGCACCCCCTCGCCCCACACACAGCTGCGCCCCCTCACCCCACACATAGCTGCGCTCCCTCGCCCCACACACAGCTGCGCCCCCTCACCCCACACATAGCTGCGCTCCCTCGCCCCACACACAGCTGCGCCCCCTCACCCCACACATAGCTGCGCTCCCTCGCCCCACACACAGCTGCGCCCCCTCACCCCACACACAGCTGCGCCCCCTCACCCCACACATAGCTGCGCTCCCTCGCCCCACACACAGCTGCGCTCCCTCGCCCCACACACAGCTGCGCCCCCTCACCCCACACACAGCTGCACCCCCTCACCCCACACATAGCTGCGCTCCCTCGCCCCACACACAGCTGCGCCCCCTCACCCCACACATAGCTGCACCCCCTCGCCCCACACACAGCTGCGCTCCCTCACCCCACACATAGCTGCGCCCCCTCGCCCCACACACAGCTGCACCCCCTCGCCCCACACACAGCTGCGCCCTCTCGCCCCAAACACAGCTGTGCCCCCTCGCCCCACACACAGCTGCGCCCCCTCACCCCACACACAGCTGCGCCCCCTCAGCCCACACATAGCTACGCTCCCTCGCCCCACACACAACTGCGCCCTCTCGCCCCACACACAGCTGCGCCCTCTCACCCCACACACAGCTGCGCCCCCCTCGCCCCACACACAGCTGCGCCCCCTCACCCCACACACAGCTGCGCCCCCTCGCCCCACACACAGCTGCGCCCCCTCACCCCACACACAGCTGCGCTCCCTCGCCCCACACATAGCTGCGCCCCCTCGCCCCACACACAGCTGCGCCCTCTCGCCCCACACACAGCTGCGCCCCCTCGCCCTACACATAGCTGCGCCCCCTCGCCCCACACACAGCTGCGCCCCCTCACCCCACACATAGCTGCGCTCCCTCGCCCCACACACAGCTGCGCCTTCTCGCCCCACACACAGCTGCGCCCCCTCACCCCACACACAGCTGCGCTCCCTCGCCCCACACACAGCTGCGCCCCCTCGCCCCACACACAGCTGCACCCCCTCACCCCACACACAGCTGCGCCCCCTCACCCCACACATAGCTGCGCCCCCTCGCCCCACACACAGCTGCGCCCCCTCACCCCACACATAGCTGCGCTCCCTCGCCCCACACACAGCTGCGCCCTCTCGCCCCACACACAGCTGCACCCCCTCGCCCCACACACAGCTGCGCCCCCTCACCCCACACATAGCTGCGCTCCCTCGCCCCACACACAGCTGCGCCCCCTCACCCCACACATAGCTGCGCCCCCTCGCCCCACACACAGCTGCGCCCCCTCACCCCACACATAGCTGCGCTCCCTCGCCCCACACACAGCTGCGCCCCTTCACCCCACACACAGCTGCGCCCCCCTCACCCCACACACAGCTGCGCCCCCTCGCCCCACACACAGCTGCGCCCCCTCACCCCACACATAGCTGCGCTCCCTCGCCCCACACACAGCTGCGCCCCCTCACCCCACACACAGCTGCAATCCCTCACCCCACACACAGCTGCGCCCCCTCACCCCACACACAGCTGCGCTCCCTCGCCCCACACACAGCTGCGCCCCCTCACCCCACACACAGCTGCGCCCCCTCGCCCCACACACAGCTGCAATCCCTCACCCCACACATAGCTGCGCTCCCTCACCCCACACATAGCTGCGCTCCCTCGCCCCACACACAGCTGCGCCCCCTCACCCCACACATAGCTGCACCCCCTCGCCCCACACACAGCTGCGCCGCCTCGCCCCACACACAGCTGCACCCCCTCACCCCACACACAGCTGCGCCCCCTCACCCCACACATAGCTGCGCTCCCTCGCCCCACACACAGCTGCGCCCCCTCACCCCACACACAGCTGCGCCCCCTCACCCCACACACAGCTGCACCCCCTCACCCCACACATAGCTGCGCTCCCTCGCCCCACACACAGCTGCGCCCCCTCACCCCACACATAGCTGCACCCCCTCGCCCCACACACAGCTGCGCTCCCTCACCCCACACATAGCTGCGCCCCCTCGCCCCACACACAGCTGCACCCCCTCGCCCCACACACAGCTGCGCCCTCTCGCCCAAACACAGCTGTGCCCCCTCGCCCCACACACAGCTGCGCCCCCCTCACCCCACACACAGCTGCGCCCCCTCACCCCACACATAGCTACGCTCCCTCGCCCCACACACAGCTGCGCCCTCTCGCCCCACACACAGCTGCGCCCTCTCACCCCACACACAGCTGCGCCCCCTCACCCCACACACAGCTGCGCTCCCTCACCCCACACACAGCTGCGCCCCCTCACCCCACACATAGCTGCACTCCCTCGCCCCACACACAGCTGCGCCCCCTCACCCCACACACAGCTGCGCCCCCTCGCCCCACACACAGCTGCGCCCCCTCACCCCACACACAGCTGCGCTCCCTCGCCCCACACATAGCTGCGCCCCCTCGCCCCACACACAGCTGCGCCCTCTCGCCCCACACACAGCTGCGCCCCCTCGCCCCACACATAGCTGCGCCCCCTCGCCCCACACACAGCTGCGCCCCCTCACCCCACACATAGCTGCGCTCCCTCGCCCCACACACAGCTGCGCCTTCTCGCCCCACACACAGCTGCGCCCCCTCACCCCACACACAGCTGCGCTCCCTCGCCCCACACACAGCTGCGCCCCCTCGCCCCACACACAGCTGCGCCCCCTCGCCCCACACATAGCTGCGCCCCCTCGCCCCACACACAGCTGCGCCCCCTCGCCCCACACACAGCTGCGCCCCCCTCACCCCACACACAGCTGCGCTCCCTCGCCCCACACACAGCTGCGCCCCCTCACCCCACACACAGCTGCGCCCCCTCGCCCCACACACAGCTGCGCCCCCTCGCCCCACACACAGCTGCGCCCCCTCACCCCACACACAGCTGCGCCCCCTCACCCCACACACAGCTGCACCCCCTCACCCCACACACAGCTGCGCCCCCTCACCCCACACATAGCTGCGCCCCCTCGCCCCACACACAGCTGCGCCCCCTCACCCCACACATAGCTGCGCTCCCTCGCCCCACACACAGCTGCGCCCTCTCGCCCCACACACAGCTGCACCCCCTCGCCCCACACACAGCTGCGCCCCCTCACCCCACACATAGCTGCGCTCCCTCGCCCCACACACAGCTGCGCCCCCTCACCCCACACATAGCTGCGCCCCCTCGCCCCACACACAGCTGCGCCCCCTCACCCCACACATAGCTGCGCTCCCTCGCCCCACACACAGCTGCGCCCCTTCACCCCACACACAGCTGCGCCCCCTCACCCCACACACAGCTGCGCCCCCTCGCCCCACACACAGCTGCGCCCCCTCACCCCACACATAGCTGCGCTCCCTCGCCCCACACACAGCTGCGCCCCCTCACCCCACACACAGCTGCAATCCCTCACCCCACACACAGCTGCGCCCCCTCACCCCACACACAGCTGCGCCCCCTCGCCCCACACACAGCTGCGCCCCCTCACCCCACACATAGCTGCGCTCCCTCGCCCCACACACAGCTGCGCCCCCTCACCCCACACACAGCTGCGCCCCCTCACCCCACACACAGCTGCGCCCCCTCACCCCACACACAGCTGCGCCCCCCTCGCCCCACACACAGCTGCGCCCCCTCACCCCACACACAGCTGCGCCCGCTCGCCCCACACACAGCTGCACCCCCTCACCCCACACACAGCTGCAATCCCTCACCCCACACATAGCTGCGCCCCCTCACCCCACACACAGCTGCGCCCCCTCACCCCACACACAGCTGCGCTCCCTCACCCCACACATAGCTGCGCTCCCTCGCCCCACACACAGCTGCGCCCCCTCACCCCACACATAGCTGCACCCCCTCGCCCCACACACAGCTGCGCCGCCTCGCCCCACACACAGCTGCACCCCCTCACCCCACACACAGCTGCGCCCCCTCACCCCACACATAGCTGCGCTCCCTCGCCCCACACACAGCTGCGCTCCCTCGCCCCACACACAGCTGCGCCCCCTCACCCCACACACAGCTGCGCCCCCTCACCCCACACACAGCTGCACCCCCTCACCCCACACATAGCTGCGCTCCCTCGCCCCACACACAGCTGCGCCCCCTCACCCCACACATAGCTGCACCCCCTCGCCCCACACACAGCTGCGCTCCCTCACCCCACACATAGCTGCGCCCCCTCGCCCCACACACAGTTGCGCCCTCTCGCCCCAAACACAGCTGTGCCCCCTCGCCCCACACACAGCTGCGCCCCCCTCACCCCACACACAGCTGCGCCCCCTCACCCCACACATAGCTACGCTCCCTCGCCCCACACACAGCTGCGCCCTCTCGCCCCACACACAGCTGCGCCCTCTCACCCCACACACAGCTGCGCCCCCTCACCCCACACACAGCTGCGCTCCCTCACCCCACACACAGCTGCGCCCCCTCACCCCACACATAGCTGCACTCCCTCGCCCCACACACAGCTGCGCCCCCTCACCCCACACACAGCTGCGCCCCCTCGCCCCACACACAGCTGCGCCCCCTCACCCCACACACAGCTGCGCTCCCTCGCCCCACACATAGCTGCGCCCCCTCGCCCCACACACAGCTGCGCCCTCTCGCCCCACACACAGCTGCGCCCCCTCGCCCCACACATAGCTGCGCCCCCTCGCCCCACACACAGCTGCGCCCCCTCACCCCACACATAGCTGCGCTCCCTCGCCCCACACACAGCTGCGCCTTCTCGCCCCACACACAGCTGCGCCCCCTCACCCCACACACAGCTGCGCTCCCTCGCCCCACACACAGCTGCGCCCCCTCGCCCCACACACAGCTGCGCCCCCTCGCCCCACACATAGCTGCGCCCCCTCGCCCCACACACAGCTGCGCCCCCTCGCCCCACACATAGCTGCGCCCCCTCGCCCCACACACAGCTGCGCCTTCTCGCCCCACACACAGCTGCGCCCCCTCATCCCACACACAGCTGCGCTCCCTCGCCCCACACACAGCTGCGCCCCCTCGCCCCACACACAGCTGCGCCCCCTCACCCCACACATAGCTGCGCTCCCTCGCCCCACACACAGCTGCGCCCCTTCACCCCACACACAGCTGCGCCCCCTCACCCCACACACAGCTGCGCCCCCTCGCCCCACACACAGCTGCGCCCCCTCACCCCACACATAGCTGCGCTCCCTCGCCCCACACACAGCTGCGCCCCCTCACCCCACACACAGCTGCAATCCCTCACCCCACACACAGCTGCGCCCCCTCACCCCACACATAGCTGCGCCCCCTCACCCCACACACAGCTGCAATCCCTCACCCCACACACAGCTGCGCTCCCTCGCCCCACACACAGCTGCGCCCCCTCACCCCACACACAGCTGCGCCCCCTCGCCCCACACACAGCTGCGCCCCCTCACCCCACACATAGCTGCGCTCCCTCGCCCCACACACAGCTGCGCCCCCTCACCCCACACACAGCTGCGCCCCCTCGCCCCACACACAGCTGCGCCCCCTCACCCCACACACAGCTGCGCCCCCTCGCCCCACACACAGCTGCGCCCCCTCACCCCACACACAGCTGCACCCCCTCGCCCCACACATAGCTGCGCTCCCCTCGCCCCACACACAGCTGCGCCCCCTCACCCCACACACAGCTGCGCCCCCTCACCCCACACACAGCTGCGCCCCCTCACCCCACACATAGCTGCGCTCCCTCACCCCACACATAGCTGCGCTCCCTCGCCCCACACACAGCTGCGCCGCCTCGCCCCACACACAGCTGCACCCCCTCACCCCACACACAGCTGCGCCCCCTCACCCCACACATAGCTGCGCTCCCTCGCCCCACACACAGCTGCGCTCCCTCGCCCCACACACAGCTGCGCCCCCTCACCCCACACACAGCTGCGCCCCCTCACCCCACACACAGCTGCACCCCCTCACCCCACACATAGCTGCGCTCCCTCGCCCCACACACAGCTGCGCCCCCTCACCCCACACATAGCTGCACCCCCTCGCCCCACACACAGCTGCGCTCCCTCACCCCACACATAGCTGCGCCCCCTCGCCCCACACACAGCTGCACCCCCTCGCCCCACACACAGCTGCGCCCTCTCGCCCCAAACACAGCTGTGCCCCCTCGCCCCACACACAGCTGCGCCCCCTCACCCCACACACAGCTGCGCCCCCTCAGCCCACACATAGCTACGCTCCCTCGCCCCACACACAGCTGCGCCCTCTCGCCCCACACACAGCTGCGCCCTCTCACCCCACACACAGCTGCGCCCCCTCGCCCCACACACAGCTGCGCCCCCTCACCCCACACACAGCTGCGCCCCCTCGCCCCACACACAGCTGCGCCCCCTCACCCCACACACAGCTGCGCTCCCTCGCCCCACACATAGCTGCGCCCCCTCGCCCCACACACAGCTGCGCCCTCTCGCCCCACACACAGCTGCGCCCCCTCGCCCCACACATAGCTGCGCCCCCTCGCCCCACACACAGCTGCGCCCCCTCACCCCACACATAGCTGCGCTCCCTCGCCCCACACACAGCTGCGCCTTCTCGCCCCACACACAGCTGCGCCCCCTCACCCCACACACAGCTGCGCTCCCTCGCCCCACACACAGCTGCGCCCCCTCGCCCCACACACAGCTGCACCCCCTCACCCCACACACAGCTGCGCCCCCTCACCCCACACATAGCTGCGCCCCCTCGCCCCACACACAGCTGCGCCCCCTCACCCCACACATAGCTGCGCTCCCTCGCCCCACACACAGCTGCGCCCTCTCGCCCCACACACAGCTGCACCCCCTCGCCCCACACACAGCTGCGCCCCCTCACCCCACACATAGCTGCGCTCCCTCGCCCCACACACAGCTGCGCCCCCTCACCCCACACATAGCTGCGCCCCCTCGCCCCACACACAGCTGCGCCCCCTCACCCCACACATAGCTGCGCTCCCTCGCCCCACACACAGCTGCGCCCCTTCACCCCACACACAGCTGCGCCCCCTCACCCCACACACAGCTGCGCCCCCTCGCCCCACACACAGCTGCGCCCCCCTCACCCCACACATAGCTGCGCTCCCTCGCCCCACACACAGCTGCGCCCCCTCACCCCACACACAGCTGCAATCCCTCACCCCACACACAGCTGCACCCCCTCACCCCACACACAGCTGCGCTCCCTCGCCCCACACACAGCTGCGCCCCCTCACCCCACACACAGCTGCGCCCCCCTCGCCCCACACACAGCTGCGCCCCCTCACCCCACACATAGCTGCGCTCCCTCGCCCCACACACAGCTGCGCCCCCCTCACCCCACACACAGCTGCGCCCCCTCGCCCCACACACAGCTGCGCCCCCTCACCCCACACACAGCTGCGCCCCCTCGCCCCCACACACAGCTGCACCCCCTCGCCCCACACACAGCTTCGCCCTCTCGCCCCACACACAGCTGCGCCCCCTCGCCCCACACACAGCTGCGCCCCCTCACCCCACACACAGCTGCGCCCCCTCACCCCACACATAGCTGCGCCCTCTCGCCCCACACACAGCTGCGCCCCCTCACCCCACACACAGCTGCGCCCCCCTCACCCCACACACAGCTGCGCTCCCTCGCCCCACACACAGCTGCGCCCCCTCACCCCACACATAGCTGCGCCCCCCTCGCCCCACACACAGCTGCGCCCTCTCGCCCCACACACAGCTGCGCCCCCTCACCCCACACACAGCTGCGCCCTCTCACCCCACACATAGCTGCGCTCCCTCGCCCCACACATAGCTGCACCCCCTCGCCCCACACACAGCTGCGCCCCCTCACCCCACACACAGCTGCGCCCCCTCACCCCACACACAGCTGCAATCCCCTCACCCCACACACAGCTGCAATCCCTCACCCCACACACAGCTGCGCTCCCTCGCCCCACACACAGCTGCGCCCCCTCGCCCCACACATAGCTGCGCTCCCTCGCCCCACACACAGCTGCGCCCCCTCACCCCACACACAGCTGCACCCCCTCGCCCCACACACAGCTGCGCCCCCTCACCCCACACACAGCTGCACCCCCTCACCCCACACACAGCTGCAATCCCTCACCCCACACATAGCTGCGCTCCCTCACCCCACACATAGCTGCGCTCCCTCGCCCCACACACAGCTGCGCCCCCTCACCCCACACATAGCTGCACCCCCTCGCCCCACACACAGCTGCGCCGCCTCGCCCCACACACAGCTGCACCCCCCTCACCCCACACACAGCTGCGCCCCCTCACCCCACACATAGCTGCGCTCCCTCGCCCCACACACAGCTGCGCCCCCTCACCCCCACACACAGCTGCGCCCCCTCACCCCACACACAGCTGCACCCCCTCACCCCACACATAGCTGCGCTCCCTCGCCCCACACACAGCTGCGCCCCCTCACCCCACACATAGCTGCACCCCCTCGCCCCACACACAGCTGCGCTCCCTCACCCCACACATAGCTGCGCCCCCTCGCCCCACACACAGCTGCACCCCCTCGCCCCACACACAGCTGCGCCCTCTCGCCCAAACACAGCTGTGCCCCCCTCGCCCCACACACAGCTGCGCCCCCTCACCCCACACACAGCTGCGCCCCCTCACCCCACACATAGCTACGCTCCCTCGCCCCACACACAGCTGCGCCCTCTCGCCCCACACACAGCTGCGCCCTCTCACCCCACACACAGCTGCGCCCCCTCACCCCACACACAGCTGCGCCCCCTCACCCCACACACAGCTGCGCCCTCTCGCCCCACACACAGCTGCGCCCCCTCGCCCCACACATAGCTGCGCCCCCTCGCCCCACACACAGCTGCGCCCCCTCACCCCACACATAGCTGCGCTCCCTCGCCCCACACACAGCTGCGCCTTCTCGCCCCACACACAGCTGCGCCCCCTCACCCCACACACAGCTGCGCTCCCCTCGCCCCACACACAGCTGCGCCCCCTCGCCCCACACACAGCTGCGCCCCCTCGCCCCACACATAGCTGCGCCCCCTCGCCCCACACACAGCTGCGCCCCCTCGCCCCACACACAGCTGCGCCCCCTCACCCCACACACAGCTGCGCTCCCCTCGCCCCACACACAGCTGCGCCCCCTCACCCCACACACAGCTGCGCCCCCTCGCCCCACACACAGCTGCGCCCCTCGCCCCACACACACAGCGCTGCGCCCCCTCACCCCACACACAGCTGCGCCCCCCTCACCCCACACACAGCTGCACCCCCTCACCCCACACACAGCTGCGCCCCCTCACCCCACACATAGCTGCGCCCCCCTCGCCCCACACACAGCTGCGCCCCCTCACCCCACACATAGCTGCGCTCCCTCGCCCCACACACAGCTGCGCCCTCTCGCCCCCACACACAGCTGCACCCCCTCGCCCCACACACAGAGCTGCGCCCCCCTCACCCCACACATAGCTGCGCTCCCTCGCCCCACACACAGCTGCGCCCCCTCACCCCACACATAGCTGCGCCCCCTCGCCCCACACACAGCTGCGCCCCCTCACCCCACACATAGCTGCGCTCCCTCGCCCCACACACAGCTGCGCCCCTTCACCCCACACACAGCTGCGCCCCCTCACCCCACACACAGCTGCGCCCCCCTCGCCCCACACACAGCTGCGCCCCCTCACCCCACACATAGCTGCGCTCCCTCGCCCCACACACAGCTGCGCCCCCTCACCCCACACACAGCTGCAATCCCTCACCCCCACACACAGCTGCGCCCCCTCACCCCACACACAGCTGCGCTCCCTCGCCCCACACACAGCTGCGCCCCCTCACCCCACACACAGCTGCGCCCCCTCGCCCCACACACAGCTGCGCCCCCTCACCCCCACACATAGCTGCGCTCCCTCGCCCCACACACAGCTGCGCCCCCTCACCCCACACACAGCTGCGCCCCCTCACCCCACACACAGCTGCGCCCCCTCACCCCACACATAGCTGCGCCCCCCTCGCCCCACACACAGCTGCGCCCCCTCACCCCACACACAGCTGCGCCCCCTCGCCCCACACACAGCTGCACCCCCTCACCCCACACACAGCTGCAATCCCTCACCCCACACATAGCTGCGCCCCCTCACCCCCACACACAGCTGCGCCCCCTCACCCCACACACAGCTGCGCTCCCTCACCCCACACATAGCTGCGCTCCCTCGCCCCACACACAGCTGCGCCCCCTCACCCCACACATAGCTGCACCCCCTCGCCCCACACACAGCTGCGCCGCCTCGCCCCACACACAGCTGCACCCCCTCACCCCACACACAGCTGCGCCCCCTCACCCCACACATAGCTGCGCTCCCCTCGCCCCACACACAGCTGCGCTCCCCTCGCCCCACACACAGCTGCGCCCCCTCACCCCACACACAGCTGCGCCCCCTCACCCCACACACAGCTGCACCCCCTCACCCCACACATAGCTGCGCTCCCTCGCCCCACACACAGCTGCGCCCCCTCACCCCACACATAGCTGCACA